>NC_047626.1:5983320-6283320 GCF_004354385.1 Drosophila innubila | reverse complement strand
CAGTACCATTGATTGCCCGTCGTCTCGATCATGATGTGAAGCTGGCAAGTGGTCCTTATACCGTTCCCAAGGGCACCACCGTTGTGGTCCTACAGTACTGTGTGCATCGACGTGCCGACATCTATCCCAATCCCACCAAATTCGATCCGGATAACTTCCTGCCCGAACGCATGGCAAATAGGCATTACTATAGCTTCATTCCATTTAGTGCCGGACCCAGAAGTTGTGTGGGACGCAAATATGCCATGTTGAAGCTCAAGGTACTGCTCTCCACCATAGTGCGTAATTATATTGTCCATTCCAGCGAAACGGAGGCGGACTTTAAGCTCCAGGCGGACATCATTCTCAAGCTGGAGAACGGCTTCAATATTTCGCTGGAGCAACGCAAATACGGAACAGTTGCGTAGAGCAAAAGTTCCCGAAATCAACTACTATATCCTGTATATACGCTATCTGAATCTTGAACCGTAGCCTGAACCTTCACCGAAAGTCAATCAATCAATCAATTCAGCCAGAGAGTCAAACTTTGCATCTTTTTTTTTATGTTGTGTGAGTTAAGCGCATCCGTAAAGAGGAAAAAAAAAAAATAATAATTAAATAATAACCAGAGGATCAAGTAGAGAAAGCAAAAATCGTAGAGGAAGTTTCTGTTTTTTCACTGCTTTCGATTTTTTTTTTTTGTTTTTTGGTATATGCGGTTGGTGTCCTTATGTCTTACACAAATGTATATCTATACTTTATTATAATCCCAGCAAACTATTCTACACATTTTTTTTTTTTTTTGTTAGCATGTAGTGTGATTTTTTTTCTTTTGTTTTTAGTATTTATTAAGTCACATGGTTTATATGAAACCCAAAAATAATGAAAAATATATATTGAATGCAAAGGCAGCCACAAGAGCTCCAAAAATATAAAATTATTTGTCTTTTTCTTGGTTTTATCTATCTGAACTCAGCTTTGGCATGAGCTAAGTTGCTGAAACTTGGTATAGCATGTTCTTTGAGCTAGATATAGCATATTTCTTGGAATTAAACGGATTGTGTTGCTATATCATTAAGCTGTCATACAATATAATCATTAAAAATTGCAGAAATTATTTAAAGAAAAACGAAATAGCCATGAAATCATTTTATAACTAAGCCTTAGCATAAATCTTTTACTTTTGATTAAAAAATACCAAAGTTGACTGTTTTTCTGGTTTCTAAACTATCTGAACTCGGCTCTCAGTGGAGACATCTTGTTGTAACTTTTTACAGTGGCTTCTTTTAGATAGATATGGTATATAAGTCATAAATAATCCGATACTATTGCTATGTCATATAGCTGTCATTGAAATATGTTTAAATATTAAGTTAAATTTTGAGCTATTGTGTTTTTATATCATTTACAGCATTTTTATGTTAGATATAGCCTTTATTTTAATAAGAATTTAGTTTAAAACACTCTGAAAATTAGCTAAAGTTAAGATCATCTGAGAAAATAGGTGGAAAATGTTAAAAATAGCGAAAATATGATTCAAAAACCCATTTATAGAAGGGAATCATTAGGTTTAAGTTTTAAAATTCGTTGTGTCACCCTTTCACGCAGTCTTAGTCAAAAATTATTCTGTTCTAAAGCCGCCTGAGCGCACCTAACCTCAAATTTCATTTCCATTGATCATTGCCGATTTTTATCAGATGCTAACTGGCCATTAGACTGTTTCTTTTTGGAAAATCTATTTTGGCAGTTGTGTGCACGCGACAGGACCTGAAGGATGTCAAGCGAAACCAATGTGGAAAGAAGGGGTTTGAGGTTAGGTTGCCCATAGCAATTGCAATAAAAAAGCAAATGAATGTACAAACTTCCGGTAACAGGTAATAAATGGCTATAAAAAATGAAATGAAATTGGTAACCCTGGCCAGGATCTATTTGCCTAGCGCAAAAAAGGACAATGACCAAACAAAAAACGTTTGGCGGCATGACGCCGTGCGCTACACATACCTGTGTGTGTGTGTGTGTGCCTGTGTGTATGTGTGTGTGTGTGTGCCTGTGTGTGTGTGTGTAAGGACCTGCTTGTCCTTTTGGCCGCTGCACCCCCTTCATTAATCTTGTTAGCAACACGTTGATCCTGGCAAAAGGAAGTGCAGCTGAAACCGAAAGGATTTCAGGATTTCCGTTTCGTAATACGATGCTCAACGGAATCTGGAAAATTGGATAAGAAAACGCGCACAAGGCTTAAAAGTGAAAGCCGAAACGAAAAAAAAACAACACATTATATCATATGTGATTATGTAACGGTTGTAGCTTCATCTAAGGGCGTAGTCGGTTTTACGCAAAGGGGGAGTGGCAAATTATAATTTTAATAATTATTAAACTCGTTTTCTTATAGTATCTATATAATCGTTTATTTTTAATTTTATCAAGGAGATATTTTAAAATTTGACATTAATTTCTATAAATATCTCTGATATAGTTATTAAACTAGACATTGACAAAAAATTAAATTTTTCCCCATCTCCGTTCAATTTTCCCTTTGACACTTTTCCAAAAATTTCAAACTGCCATAACTATGTTAAATTTTAGCCAATTTCCTTGCGGAATGTCGCTTTTATCATTATATTTTTATTCGAATCTGTTAATTTTCCCAGTCCTTCTTTCCTTACAATATTTCAACAATTTCAAACTATCATAACTTTCGTAAACCTAGCCGATTTCACCGCGAAGTGTCAATTTCATCATTATTTGACCTATATTTTAATTCTGCATCAAAATTGGAAAGTTAAATTTTTCCCCGATTTTCCCTTTGACACTTTTCCAAAAATTTCAACCTGTCATAACTATGTTAAATCTAAACCGATTTCCTTGCGGAATGTCACTTTTATCATAATTAAAATTTTTTTCCCGTATCTGTTAATTTTCCCAGTCCTTCTTTCCTTACAATATTTCGACAATTTCAAACTATTTTAACTTTCTTAAAACTTAGCCGATTTCACTGCGGAATGTCAATTTCATCATTATTTGACCTCTATTTTGATTCTGCATCAAAATTGGAATATGAATTTTTTGATCAGCGCTGTCCGTTTTTTTTTTTCAAACTTTCCCCTTGATACATTTTTGCAAACTTTAAACTTTAGATTAAATATGGGGGTAGGGCTGTTGTGCCCCATTGTCCACCCCCTTTCCAACACCCTTGGCTGCTTCAAATATCGTTGAGTGGAAGAAAACTTGCTTGAATTTGTGCTACAGTTGGGGAACAATGTTGAATTGATTGCGTTCACATTCTGCATGCTGATTAAACGACATCAATATGCAAACAATGGCATTTGCATTTGTCACAATCGATGTCGCCGATAACCTCGTCGATTAATCGCATTATTTAAACGCCTGGCAGCAAAAAAAACTAAAAAAAAATAAAAAAAATAAAAACTAAATGAGGTGTCAACTTAAGTTAGTGAAAGGTAGGCAGAGCATAATGCTAACAAATATGTATGCAGATACTTAATATGTACATACAGTGTGCCAATAAGATCAAGGACAAAGGTACATCAATATTTTGACATTGCAACTGTTGCAGTTGCAGATTGCGGCGCATTAACGCACTAACTGCACTGCCTGGGCAAGGGAAGGGAAGGGAAGGTGTCAGGGGTGCATTCAATTTGTGGAATGTGCATATAAAATTAATAAGCAACATTCATCAATTATGATTTGAATATGTACTCGTACTCGTACACATACATACATACATACATACATAACTCCACAGGCATTTCTCACGCTTAATTCACAGCATGTGTTGCTTGCCAACCGATAACGAGATCCATTTAATATCGATATTAATCGCGCTGAGTCACTGACGTCAGCACAGCATGCAATTTGCTTACTAACTTAAATCTTTTTTTATTACTTAATTCTGCTGTAATGTTTATAATAAATAAAATTTAAAAATAAAGTAAACATAAATTAACAAAATTTTATTTATGTCTCTTTCGCTTTAAAATATGAGTTCATTTAAAATGTACTATATAAAAGTCAATAAAATGGGTATAATATCCAGTATAGTATTTTTTATTCGCTTCTTAGATAAATTAAGTAAAATAAGTCAAAAATTTTTAATAATTTTTAAAAGCTTGTTTTGCATTGAGTAACTCCTTTCCTAAATTAAAATAGTTCTTTATTTTAACATAAAAATAATATTAAAAAAACGTATTTTTTTAATGCTTTGTTATATTTCTTAAATTTTTATTATTTTTGCTCAAAATTGAATTTTATTAAATATCTTAATATTAATCATTATATTTATTTATATTTATATTTACATTTACATTACACAGTAATATTTTAATTTATTTGTTAATTTAAGTGTATAGTTAAGTGTCGGCTGCTTATAGTTTGACCATAAATAAATAAATATCCTTAATACACAAATTTTTAAAAATCAGCATATCGACCCATTTTTGCAAAAAGATCTTAGACGACAAAAAATTTTTTGTCAGGGAACTTTTCTATTTTGGTTAGTATAGATTTCGCATCAAAATGTCAAATTCTAAAAAAATGTGCGTTACGATCACGATCCTTAAAATGATTAAGTGAACTGCTAATATTAGGAAATAAATTTAAAGTGATTTTTGTTTTGATCAAAGATAAAAAACAATAATGAAAACCGTAAATAATAATTGTAATTGATTTTTATGTTTTTTTTTAGCTGCTTAAATTTAATGATTATGGTTAGATTTTTAGTAAGTGACACTAAATTAATCATTATTCTTAAAAAAAATTCTTTAAAATCATCATATAATATTTAAATTTTATAATACAACTTGTAAGGATAACGTTGACTGCTGGTTTCTACAAGATTTGTTCACAGAATTAATTTTCCTTTAACAATAGCTATGTCTTTACTATGCAGAGCTCTAAGAGGTCTATATTATTACAGAGTGTATTATTTGGTTATTTTGGCCATTGATTGAGCTGTTTCCGGGCTGTTATTGTCTTAATTGTCAGCTCTTAGCACCAGGGAGGACCCCACACTTTGCACTGAGAATGTTTTGGCCAAATCTCAAGTTGTCCATAGACTCTCGGTACAATGATCATAGAAGCAGCTTCAAGGAATGCCAGTGAAAATGTGCTGAATAAGGACAACGAGGACAACTCAATCAATGCAAAATGCAAACGTTGCCTGCAGAGTTGCTCACATTGAAACAGTTCGAACAACTGTCAAAATTTTGGTCAGACAATTGAGAGTTGATGACTCAATGTTGTCCTTTGTGCACCACCCTGGGCGCAATAGTCAAAACATGCAGCAAAGCCAACAGAGGCAGCGGCAGAGGCAGCGGCAGCGACGCCGGCAGCGACGCAGGCGACAGCAGTGCACACGTGGAGTGAAATTCCAGTGACTGGGATAACATGTGCAGCCAGACCTTGGGGATGGATACAGTGACACAAGCAGCAACTGGAATTTGTAACAAAAAACACATGTTTACCTTATGGTTTTGGCTGCTTTTTGGACCCAAAGATCGACGGACTCCCGGCCTTAAAATCCTATACGGGCTATTTTCGTATACGCACAAAAATTAACATTTGACACTGACTTTTCATATAGATTTCTAAAATTATTTCCATACTACATACATATTTATTTAATTTTTTTAAATTTAATTTTTTAATTTTTTTGATATCTCGCTCAAAAATTAACATTTGACACTGACTTTTCATATAGATTTCTATAATTTTTTCCATACTACATACATATTTAATTTTTTTTTTAATTTAATTTTTTAATTTTTTTGATATAAATTTTATTGCTACGTTTGTAAAGATTTATTCAGTTAAGTTTCGCAAGAAAAGATCAAAAATGTTCAATTTTCGTAAATTTTTAAAGTTAAAGCTGCAACAGACTCAAAGTCTTTAAATTGGGTAACTTAATATGGCTACTTAAAAAATTGCAAATGATCAAATATATTGTTGGTAAAAAAAAGTATGTATAGCTAAGTAAAACCCTAAACGCGAAACAAAACCGGCGCAATATTAAAAACTCCATATTAAAAAACATAAACGAAATATGATTTTTATTTTCAGAGATCGTTAATAATGAAGTAATTGACAAAACAACAATGACAGTAAATTTTGATAAAAAAAATTGTAAAAGTCATAATAATGGTTACATGTGATTTTTATTTTTTTCGCTTAAATATAATAATTATAATCAGATTTTTATGAAATTACCAAAAATAAATCAATAATATTGATGAAAATTTTATATAATCATCATATCATCATAATATAATCATTTCCATGTAATTTTTATAATTATTTGTAGTTTTTCACTTTATGTTTGTTTTTAATTTAAAGTGAATAAATATTTGAGTGTTAAAAATGTATTTTTTCTTATGAAAATTAAATTTCGGGACTTAAATTTTTTTTTTTTTTCGAGTTCAGGCTGGACTCAACTCTAGTTTAAAGTAACTCTGTCAACTCAATATGTAAATGAGCTCTTGGCTTATGAATGAACTCGAGAAACTATTTTAAATTTGTATGCTCTGATTATGCGAACATCACTTTGGGGCTTAGGTCAACCGCAGGTCAACATGAATAACAACCAAAGAATAAAATGGAAGAAATAATAGAATGCGTTTGCTAAGCGGTTTTTGAAAGTGTTAAACCTACCTACGTCTGTCGTGCCGTTGTCTTCTGTAACCTGCTGCCTGAACCGAACTGGTGACCTGGTGACCTGGTTTAAGCGCTTAAGGACTTAGCCACAAAGCGCACACTTAAGTGCCTCATTGTTAACTGAAGTGCAGCCACTCGACGCTCCTGATGCAAAACTGCTTAAGCTGCAGCTAACATCTATATCCGCTTACGGTTTAAGCCATTCACCAAATCGTTTAATTGACACCGCCAAAAAAAAAAAAAATAAAAATAAAAATTGTATGTTGCCAAATTTCCAAATCCAAGATCAGTTCCAAGATGCAAGGCTTAACTTTGCACTAAGGAAACCGCATTTATGAATGAAAACTACCAAGATCCAGTTAGCTCAAGATCTCTGGCTTAATAGTCTTAGCAAATTATGTGGTAAATCCTTCATTATATCTTATTTTAATATCTAAGATTCGATAGTATTTAACTGATTTAACTTAACACAATTTATGTATTAATTTAAAAAAAATAGAAAAAGATTAAGATTAATATGATAAGGTTCAGATAAAGGCAAAGTAAAGAAAAACTTTCTCAAACATGATAAACATTTAAGTTTGAAGCAAAAAAAGTCTTAAATATCAGTTGAAAAGATTTCAATTTAAAGTTAAGCATTGATTTCTGCTATTTAATGTTATTATCAATATTCTTTAGTATTTAATAAATACTATTTTATAAAAACTATTTATAAGTAAATTAAAAGTGCAACATCATTCTAAAAATTGTACTCAAAAATTCTGTAAAAATTAAAAATCTCATTTTTTCTAAATTAATGATTTTATTATTATTTATTTATTACTTCTGTTTATTTCCTTATTCTGCCATAAATCTATTTTATAAATGTGAAACACTTTAGTTTCGAAAGTTTTGTTTCTTTCTTGGTTTACTCTAGTTTTAAAACTTTTCTGTGCACTAATAAAAATATCCGTTTTCTAAAATTATGAGTTTTCTGCTAAAATTATTTGATTTTTATGGTTAAGACAACTCTAAAATAAAAATGCAAATAACTATACAATATTATTCTCAATATATTATCTTTTTTTTTAAATATTCAGGTTTTCGATGAATTTTTTAAGCAAATGGTAAAGAAATAAATATTTTTCATACAAAACTAAGAATTTTCGTCTTCGAAATTCGTTGGGAACACAACTATTTTTATTTATTTCTAGATACCTACATATCTAAGTATTAAATTGCCTGATGAGAAGTATGAAAATTAAGAACTAGTTATAATTTGTAATAATTTAATTTGGTAATTTTTAAATACCATTATGCATAGTGTACAATCGCTTTAAGGCTCTACTTTTGTCAGGTAAGATATAGTCTGAGGAATAGTACATATATATACACTGATAAAAAAAATGTTCTAAAATCAAGATTTTGGTCTCAGAACTTAGATTTTTGGTCTAAAAACGCGTTGAGAACATTAAATTCTTAAATTAAGAGAGCACATCTTGATTTTAAGAACATTTTAAATAGAACCAAGTTCTTATTTGAAGAATAAATGTTCTTAAAATTAAAATCAAAAAATTAAATAAATAAAAATTATTTTTTTATCTTTATAATTTTTTTAATTTTGATTTATTTACATCTAATTAAGTTTTAGTAATTTTATAAATGTTATTTTAATTTGTTACGAGTGGGATTCGAACCGCCGCCTACTGCTTCACAACTAAAGCGGCCTCTCTAAGCAGAGCGCCACAGGGCAACCATTTGTTTGCTACGAAATAGTACCTATTTATACTTTCCTAACAATATACGATTTTTATTCTTATATTAAGAGTTGAAGCATTTTTAGATTAATAATCTTAGTTTTAGTAATTTGGTCTTAAAATAATCTTATTTTAAGAACAAAATATTTAAGATGAATGTTCTAGATTTTAGAAGTTGGTCTTCTTTTTCAGTGTAGATATAGTTTTTATTAAAATATCGTATATAGATAATGTAAGATCGTTTTAAGGCAGTTCTTTTGTCAGAGGTTAGAACGCGTGTGTTAAATTCGGGCAGGGGATCAATGAGAAGCACCTGGAGCGTAACGCAATATGCGCAGGATCTGGCGACAATGCCAAAGGAGCGCAGGCGGATCACAAGGAGGAGAAAAAGGAGCAGGAGAGGAACCAGATTGAAACTGAACCGAAACAGGCGGCGCACACGCCAAGTGAGAGCACATGGATAATGAGTTATTACACGAAATGATTTATGAATATTCAATGGTTGACATGATGCGCCTGTGGGCGTGTCCGCCAATAGGGGCAAGCAACGCACCTAACTGTATACAACTTACAAGCGAAAATCCAAACCAAAAAAAAAAAATAATAATAAAAAAGAAAACGTTTTGTTGTAACCAAATACAGCGGCAGAAGGCACGAGTTGAGGCTAAAAGAAGAAAACGAATCAGAATCAAGCCTTTTTTTTTTGTAATTACAAAAGGACATAACGGAGCAGAGCACAGGAATCAAATTGATTTTTGACAAGCAACGGGAATGGAAAAGGAATCGGTAGAGGGAACGAGAAATGTGAAGCGGGAATTGAAATACGAGAGCCAGAAATCGAAGGTGAGATCAAGGCAGAGAGAGAGATAGAGATAGGGGGAGAGAGAGACAGAGATAAAGGGCGTGTCGCATTACCTGGTCCAATATTAATAAGCATAACGGTGCCGAGGCTCAGGATTTTCACTCATAACGGCGCTGCCAGATGAACAGTTAACCATATTTTTGGGCACCCACAAGGGTACGAGTCCTAGACAAACACACCTGGAACTGCCACGGTAAACTGACAAACGGCACCCTACACTGATAAAAAAAAACAATGTTTAATTCAATATTTGTGTATTCACTTTTCAAATTTCACAACTCATATTAAGTTCAACTAAAAATCAGAGAACGTCATTATTATAAGTTTTATATTTACAAATTACATAATAAAGTTTAAATTATAAATTTTAAAATTAATCAATATCAATTTTCAATCATGGCGAAAATGCAAAGATATTGTAGAAACGCACATTATGGTGTTTTTCTTTTTCTTGTATCTTTCTTACTTGTCGTTGATTTTTTTATTAAAAAAAAAAAAAACGAAGTTTTTCATTATTTGTCATGTCAGCTACAAAACACCTTGATTTTACTAAAAACATATTAAAATGTCAAAGTAAATATTAATTTAGTAAACAGAAAGTGCAAACACTTTAAAAGAAAAGTGTCGTTTAACGTTAATTTATATTTTTTCTATGGAAAAAATAATTTATTTCTATTTATTTAATATAATTAATTTCACATTATTTTTTATTCAACTTAATATCCAAATTTTTTACGTTTATTTAAACACTGTATTTAAGTTAAATATTTTTCTTATTAAAGTCTTTATTTTATGTTAAATTTAAAATTTTTAATAACATTTAATTTTGAGAAATATTTTATATATTTTATTTTTATAAAAAACATTTTCAATCAATGTATTATAATTAACAAATAATTCAAGACATAATAACATTTAATTTTATAAATATTTTATTTTTATAAGAAACATATTTAATTAATGAATTATAATTAAAAAATATTTAAGAGAGTTTATATTTTTCGTACTTATTTAAATAACAAAATATAATTAAATTAAAATTTAATTTTGATAAATATTATAATGTATTTTTATAATGTATTTTTATAAGAAACACAGTTAATCAACGTTTTATAATTTAAATATGTATTTAAGTTAAATATTTTTCTTTCTCAAATATTTATTTTATGTGAAATTTTAAATTTCTTAATCTATTTGATAAATATTTCATATATTTAATTTTTTTAAGAATCATACTTAAGCTATGTTTTATAATTTAAAAATATTTAAGAGGGTATATATATTTTGTACTTGTTTAAATAACAAAAAAAAAAAAAAATAATATTTAATTTTGATAAATATTTCATGTAATGTATTTTTACAAGAAACATAGTTAATCAATGTATTATAATTAAAATATGTATTTAAGTTAACTATTTTTTATTATTTTAGTCAAATATTTATTTTATGTGAAATTTTAAATTTTAAATTTATTTGATAAATATATCATATATTTAATTTTTTTTTCAGAAACATACTTAAGCTATGTTTTATGATTAAAAAATATTTAAGAGGGTATTTATATATTGTGTACTTGTTTAAATAACAAAATAAATTTAAGTGTAGTGTTTAACATAATTATATTAAATAGGATTCGACATTTAATTAAAATATACTTAATTTCATAATATAATTTTTTTTTCTCTGTGTAGATCTGGACCTGGCCTGACTGACTGCCTTGCTGATTGCTTGCCTGACTGACTGACTGACTGACTGGTTGCCTCACTGCCTGGGGGTTGTAGGCGCTTCGAGAGATTCTCAGGCCACAACAGGCACTCGTATTACCCAATCGAGTCCAAGAATGGGCGCTGCAGATGCACTGAAGATGCAACTGCCGCATTGTTTTGCCACATCAGCAGCTTCCCCTTCCCCCTCTTTCTCTCTCTCTACCTCTCCCTCTCTGCCGTTAAGATGCTTGGGTTTCTTCTTCCTTTTACAGTTTTTCATTTTTGGGCAAATGATTTTCTTTTCATTCTTCTAACTATTTATGTGTTTTCCTATGTGTGTGTAAATAATTTTGCATCATTTCTGCTTTGGCGGGCTTTGTCTTGTGCCTCGAGCGCCAGGACATTGGCAGCTGCTTGCGCGGGCGCAGGACACAGTAAACAGGACTCAGGACTCAGAGCTCAGGATTCAGGACATAAAGAAAACGACGCGACGTGCAATTAACACGAGCTCTAATGGCATCCGAAGAGCTGCGTCAGCTCAAGATTTAATGTCCTACAATTCATATCTTTTCATCAATTTTATTTGTTGTCTAATCATTTTTTTAATTTTATATCTTTTCATCAATTTTATTTGTTGTCTAATCATTTTTTAAATTTTATATAATTTAATTGAATTTTCTACTTACTCAATTAACTATTCACTTTAAAGTTAAAGTTAACTGCAGGCAATTAAAAGTTGCAACTATAATTTTAATATATCGAATTTCCGAAAAATTAAAAGTGCAACCAATTGCATAAATTTTTAATACAGAATGATTTAAAAAGCCAAACCAAGATCAAAATGACATTCCGCTTGAAAATCGCTTTAGTTTTGATAAAGTTATGAAAGTTTAAAGGTTGTCGAACCTTTGACCTTACAACTTTACAAGTCAAATTTTTTGTCCGATTTGACATGATTTTTAACAGAAAAATGAAAGGTCTCAGAATCCAATTTAAAGTGTTGTTTTATACTAATTACGATATAAGGAGTCGATTAAAAGTGAAAACTTAAGATTTAAAATTTTCAATTTTCGAAATTCCAAAGGGGACCCATATCGAACTATAATCAGAGGAAAATAATTTTTTTTACAAAATTAATTAAATTTGAATGCAGAATAAATTAAGAGGCCAAACCAAGATCAAAATGACATTCCGCTTGAAAATCGGTTCAGTTTTGACAAAGTTATGAAAGTTTGAAGTTGGTCGAACCTTTGACCTAGCAACTTTACAAGTGAAATTTTTTGTCCGATTTGACATGATTTTTAGCAGAAAAATGAAAGGTCTCAGAATCAAGTTTAAAGTGTAGTTTTATACTAATTACGATATAAGGAGTCGATTAAAAGTGAAAACTTAAGATTTCAAATTTTCATTTTTCAAAATTTCAAAGGGGGGACCCTTAGCATTTAGAATCGAAACCAAGATCTAGGGGAGAATTATTTTTTCGACAAATTTAATCAAACTTTAATGCAGAATGAATTAAGAGGCCAATCCATGAACAAAATTACATTCGCTTTTAAAATCGGACCAGTTTTGACGAAGTTATGAAAGTTTGAAGTTGGGTACCCTTACCAAATCGGTTCAGTTTTGACAGAGTTATGAAGTCTTCAAGTTCGATATACACTTGAGTTAATATCGTGAATTAAACTGAATTTTTAAGAGTTCTAAATGGCATCTAATAGTTGCTTTGTGCTTGCTTTGTATGCTAATCATGCTTATCTAATATTTTCCCATCTTTAAAAGCCAAATTAATGAAGTTAGCATCGTAATCTCTGTCATCATCAATTAGCCCCTTCGTAACCCTTAACAGTTTTGAATAAAACTTGCACTGAGATTTTCCACGTGTGATCCTAAAGCGAACCCATTGCGGTTTTTCCTATCTTAGGGGAAATGGGAAATGCTGAAAATGAAAAACACTTGCAACGATTCCCAGGGCCATTCCCATGGGCTGTGCTGTCATTTATCAGGACATGGCATTCACGGGGGGCGACTCGACACTCATTTGAATAAAAGCAAGCAACGCGCTCAAGCGCAGTGCCTTGTACCTTGTACCGAGTCCTGAAAGGGAGAGAGAGTGAGAGAGAGAGAGAGAGAGAGAGAAAAAGAAATGGAGTGAGAGAGAGAGAGAGAAACAGAGAGGAGGTGGAGAGAATTACCCAACAACCCAGTAACAGCCCAACTACCCGACTATTCGAATGATCTTTCGGCCAGTGTTGCTATTTTAGCTATTTTCTAGCTAGTTTGTCAGGCTGGGAAAGTTAAATGTGGGCTAGTATTAGCTAAAAATTCGACTATTCTACAAATTCTTGACTCATTTTTTTAAAATGAGAGACAAGTTTTTTATTATAAAAAATAATTCATGTTTTCAATAAAAATAAAAAACCATAAATAAAAAACTCCATTGATGTATATTTTCTAGCTAGTTTGTAAAGCTGCGAAAATTGAATGTAGGCTAGTATTAGCTAAAAATCTGACTATTCTAAAAATTCTTGACTCATTTTTTTTAAATGTCAGAAACCTTTATTATTATTACAAAAATAATTCATGTTTTCTGGTAAATATAGTAAGAGCATAAATAAAAAACTCCATTGATGTATAAATTTATTTTATTCAAGAACATTTTTCGCTTTTTCAATGCAAAAATCGTAAATACTGTAAAGGCAATTTTAGGATATTTTTGAATTTTCAAAATCAAATATTTTTTAAGGTGCTTTTAATGAAAATCTATGAACAAGCGGTTTTGGTAAAAGATAAAAGAGTAATTTGTTTAGTAATTATTAATATCTAGTTAATTAAGATTTATATAAAACTTAAAAAAAAAAATTAACCATTTTCTAAGAACCTTTTAAATATTTTTAATAGCCATTTCTAGCTAAATTAGCTATTTAAAATTCTGCCAGCACTGCGTTGGGCAATGCGTTCGCTTATGCAAATGTTGCCATATTCTATATGGTTTTTTTTTCTATCCCAGAGAGTCCTGTGCCTTGTGTGTCCTTGCATGCTTCGCCGCTTATGAAAATGAACATGATATGCTGATTTAATTCCCACTTTTATTTTTTGTTTTTTGTACTTTACTGTTCCCTATTCCCTACACCCTGTCCATTGTGTGTGATGGGACGGTCTGACTAAGACCCTTGGTCCATAGAGCACACACATCAACATATGGTTCTGGTAACTGTCGGTCTGTCTGTCTATCAGTCTCCCCGTCTATAAGTGTATTTAATGCTAATGACGGTGCATGTTTCATTGTCATTAAGGGCACAACAAAAATGTATTCACAAAAAATTGAAAAACCGTTAAAATATTGAAAAACTGTTTAAAAACTTCACTTCTTCTGTTAGATAATATATGAGATGAGCAAAACTGATAGGAATATTTTTTTCTAGCTGTTTAAAAACTTCACTTCTTCTGTTGGATAATATAAGAGATCAGTAAAACTGATAGGAATATTCTTTTCCAACTGTTTAAAAACTTCACTTCTTCTGTTAGATAATATATGAGATCAGTAAAACTGATAGGAATATTATTTTCTAACTATTAACTTATTTAGTTAATCAATTATTTAAGCTTTCAGATCAATGAAATCCAAATCTCAGGAACTAATAGTCTCAGAAACCTATCTTTTCATACAATATGTTTAAAATTGGCAAGAAATATCATGTTCTTTGGATTTGTTCCTTATATAATTAAAGCGCTTTCAAAATTGCCTATAAGTTTTAAAAGTATATTTAAAGAACTTCAAAATTTTATTCAAATACCTGTCTTTAAGAATATTGAAAATTAATTTTATTAAATTTAAGCTATTGTAGAAAAATTGAAGAATTGTGAGTTGCTTAAATTTAGAAATGAACAGATCAAGTGGTTTTAAATCTTAGGGATTTCAATATTTCCAATTCTCTGATTCTGAAAATAGCTCTTAAGTGCATTAAGGCTTAAGAAATTAGATTTTTGACTGTATCTCAGTATTTTTGAGTATTTTGCATTTTCAGAGCTTGAAAAACTAATGGAATCAAAGCATTTGTGACTGAAACTTTTCCAAAAAAGTGAATAAAGTATGTTTTTTAGAGTTTTAAATAGTAAGTTGAAAGACGTTGGTTTGGTTTTTGTGCACATATAATTATTGTAAATTATATAATGGTTTCAGTTAATAACTTTTAATACAACATCATAAACATGGCAGCTTAATGCTAGACAAAAAAAAATTTGTGACTTAAAATAAGAAAAAAAATTGAGAATTTAAATATAAATTAAGTTGTTACGAATTAAAAGTTAACATAGTGTTTTTTAATTGTTTTTTGAGGCTCAAGTTTGTTATATGCAATTTGGGATATCGTTTTGGTTTCGGTTTATCACTACGTTGACTATGCTATGTACAGGCGGAGGCGTTGGCGGGGTGAGGGCGTGGCAGCTCGAAAGTGTTGCTATTTAAATGCCTGCCACTGTGCCGGCATCTGATTTGGGTGTATGCGCCTCCCACCAATCAATGGCATCGATCATGCTCTCATCGGATAGACAACCGCCGGCTGTGTTGTTGGATTGATCTTGCAGGACATCGGTGAACTCCTTTTTGAAGCTGGGCAAGCCGACAACAACATTGTCATAGAAGGAGGCAGCTGGTTCCTGGTCATAGAAAGCGGGTAAAACAGGAGAGCAGAGCGAGAGTTGCTGCTGTTGTTGTTGCTGGTAGTTGTGACTGATTGCTGGCGGGGAATTGCTGCTGATGTTGTTGTTATTGTTATTGTTGCTGCTGCTGGTGACATGCCTAAAATCGCCCTCGCTGTATTCCTGTTTGATCAGTTGCTGCTGCTGCAGTTGCTGTTGCTGTTGTTGTTGCTGCTGCTGTGCGGCACACGCCTGCAACAGGAGTTCATTAGCAACGGCAACGGCGACAGGTGAAACTGCAACTGCAACAGCAACTGCGTCACTTGGTGGTTGATGCAATGATGAACTGCCAGCGCGTGTTGTTGTTGTTGTTGCTGCTGCTGCTGTTGTTGCTGGCGTTGAGCTGCGACTGGTTGTTGCTGCTGCTGTTGTTGTTGGCACGGGCGATCGCGATAAAGCCGAGGCAAATTTTACACATTCACCGTTGCTTGCGGCAGCTGCCGCAGCTGCAACATTATTATTGTTGTTGTTGTTGTTGCTGTTGCTGCTGCTCAGGCAATTTGTGTCAATTAATGCATTAAAATGCTCCTCATCCAAACTGGAGCTATCCTGCGTGGCCAGCATATCCGGCGTAAGCAGCTGATAGGTGCTTGTACCCGGTATGCGCACATATTGCAAGCCATTCAATATTGTTACGCACGGCAGCAATTGCTGCTCCTGTTGCTCCTGCATGGGCAATTGTTGCTGCTGCAGCGGCTCCTCCAGCTCATAATTGCTCAGCGAATCATCGAACTGCTCATCCAGCTGATCGAACTCATCCTTGATGAACATGAAGCTATCATCGCCGCTCGATGAACTATTTGAATTGCTGCTGCCACCCAAGGGCGGAAAATCAAAGCCCAGCAATTTCTCCAAGCTGCGTATATACTCGACGGCCATTCTGAGAGTTTCCACCTTGGACAGCTTCTTGCTGGCACCGCGTCCCGCTCCCTGTGCCTCAAACGCCTCGGATACCTCCTCTGGAATGCGTTCCCGCAATGCAGCAAATCCATTGTTCACCTGCTTTACCCGATTCCGTTCGCGGGCATTGCGACGTGCCACCGCCTGGGGCAGTGGCAAGCCCTTGCGGCCGGGTGTACCCGCCGGACGTTGCAACAACTCCAGTTTTTCCTGCTCACGTAAACTTAATTTCTCCGGATTTTTCTTGCTCAATTTCAAACGTTTTGCAGTTGTTGGCGTTTTAGTTGCTGTTGCTGTTGTTGCTGCTGTTGTTGTCGTTGGTTGTTTGGCTTCACACAAGGCACGTTTGCGTTGCATTGCTGTTGTTGCGGTTGTTGTTGCCGCTGTTGCTGCTGTTGCCGCCGCATTGTGCACGGCACCAAGCATGCCAAAATCCTTGATCTTGCGTATTATGGTATTCTGATTGCTGATGTGCTGCTGCAATGCATTGGCGCCACTTTCGCTCAGCACATTGTGCACGGTAATTTTTTGAAATGGCTTATTGGCGCCCAACGTTTTCACATGATTCATATGCGAGTTTTCTTTGCTGTTGCTCTGATTGCTGTGGTTGCTGTTGTTCTGGTTGTTGTTGCTGCGTTGCAGCGTTGTTGCTGGCGGTGGCGATGGACTAAAGCTTAGGGCAGCCATTTCGCTCGCTCACTGTGCCTCTCTCTCTCCCACTCTCTTTTTTTTTAGAATTATTCCAGACTTGTCTCCAACTGAGACTTGTTTTTTTGAACAATTTAGCTTTTTTTTTTAGCTATAGCCAAAAAAATTCTTGTAGTTGATATGTTTTTAAAATTTGTTGTTATACAATTTAGCTTTTTTTAGGCATAAAAAAAACTTTTCTTGGCTTTGATATGTTTATTAAACTTTTTATTTATGTTATTTGATTTTATTTGAAATACTTGAAAATTTATTTTTGAATTTTTGTTTAGCTTCTTGAATTTTCTGCCAGCAAATTTTTCAGCTGACTCTTGCAAAAAGCTGACTTTGACTTATTCAGCTAATTTCAGTTATTGTTTATATTTTATGTAATGTTTTTAGTTATGCAATTTTTGCATTTAATAATTATAAAATTTATTTATTTTTGTTATTTTTATTTTTAATTTTTTTGGCTAGTTGCTTACAGCAGAACCGCTTTTTTTTCCAGAGTTCGCTGCAATTTCTTGCTTTTGGTTATATTCAAAAAAAAATTTTATTTTATTTTATTATTTATAATTTTTTTTTTTTGTTTTTTGTAATATTTTGAATAGGTCCTTACGGCAGGACAGCTGCTGGCGTTCTGTGTCGCGTGCCCGACAAAATGTCATGGGGCGTCGACGTTGCCACGACGCTGCTGCCGACGCCGGCAGCGCTGCTGGCAGCGAGCGGCAACGGAAATGACTTCGTTGACTGATGGCGCACACACAATGCACAACAGCAACGGCAACAGCAAAAAAAAATTGAAAAAAAAATAAAAATTATAACGTATCCTTGGGTATCCTTCGCTGTCGCTGTCGCTGCTGACGCTGACGTTGACGTTGCTGGCAGAGCGCCTGCGTCTGCCGCTTATGTAAAACATAATGAAATGAAAACAACAAACGGCATTTATTTCACACACACGCACACACACACACACGCACACACATGACTTTTCATCCCCTAGGTATTGGGTGTCCCTTGCATTCCCAGTTCCCAATTCCCATTCCCTTCACACACACACACACACACACACAGACACACACTAAACACACCTCAGTCAGTTGGTTTGTCAGTTCGGCTTTTGGGAAAACTAACATCTGATCGTAACGGCAACTACCTCTGTTCCTGCTGCTGCTCCTGCTCCTACTTCTCCTCCTGCTCCTGCTTCTCCTCCTGCTCCTGCTCCTTGTGATATACTCTATGCCCTTTAAGGGTGGTTTTGCGGTCCAAGTTTCTTGCGCCTTTTGCCTTTTTACATAACCGTGTTTATATACCGCCCCTCGCACACATATAAACATAAGCTTTGGGTAGCCCTGGTCACGATCTCAGCCCAAATGTTAGACAGTGACAGCCAGTCAGTTGCATGAGATAGCTGTCTTAATAATAACTGGGAGCTGGGAACTGGCAACGATACACCTTGGTTCCCACACAGTCGCATAGATCACCTTATATAGCATATATATATATATTGTATGTTATTTATTTCCCTTCAATTCCCAGAGCAACCGACTGTCTAGCTTAATTTTACACTCAAAAAAATAGTTAATTTCACTTGAATTATTGTTTTGTTTGCCATTTTTGTCTCTTGTATTTAATATAAAAATTTAATGAATCATACAATTAATTAGCAGTGCTTTTTGTTCTATGACAAATTCAAAACAAGGGGGCTCTGCCCCCTGCTCGCTTCGCTCGCTTGACAGTAGGATACCCCGAGCCCAGGTACTCTTTTATAAAAGTTGATTTTCGACCAATTATTCCTATGGCAGCTATATGATATATGGAACCGATTTGAGCCAAATCTGGTCAGGATCTGATCTGATCTGATCTGGATGTCTTAAAAAAACAAACAACTTGTTCATACTAAGACTTATAGTGGACCAATTTTAACCAAATTTGGTCAGGATATATAATACCAGCCCAGATGCATATTCTATCAGTTTGGTTCTGATATCTCAACAAACAAAAAACTTTTTCATACTAAAACTTAATTTTCGATGTATCGTTCCTATGGCAGCTATATGATATAGTGGTCCGATTCAAAAATAAAAACAAACTTGATCTGCCTATGGTATCCAAAAACCTGCATACCAAGTTTGAAGTCTCTAGCTCTTATGGTTTCTGAGATCGACGCGTTCAAACAGACAGACGGACAGAAGGACAGACGGACAGACAGACGGACATGGCTCAATCGACTCTGCTGTTTGCTCTCTAAGTTATTATAAGTAGATAAAGCTTTCTTCTGTACATTTTGTTGATTTCTCTATATATTTCTAAATTTTCTCACATGTTTCTTTTGCTGGTTGCTCATTGAAGACGTCAACTTGAGCCAAGTTTTTCACTTAATCACTTGGGTGATATTTTATTGTTCCTTGAGTTTTTCTAGCTCCGTGAGACTTTTACGCTTGTCGCCTTCCAAATTGGCATGATCAGAGTATCAGGATCTATGAGTTCGAGGAGCTGAAAGATCTGTGAGGTTGAGGGTACTGTTTCTTTCACATTTGCTTTCACTTTCTACCCCCTGACGGTTGAGGGGTGTGGCATGATCATAATTCTTAATCATTGAACATTTGTCTTCTTCTATTCTTCTTTGCTGTTGTTGTGCAAAATCATTTGCCAATTGTTGAACTAATTAAAAAAAGAGAAAAAAGAAGGAAAGAAATAAATAGAAGGTAAAGTTTTTCTACGATTTGTATGGCCATAAATTCTAATTAATATTGACAAGATCAGCAGCAAACTATTGAGTAAGGCTTGAAGAATTGGCTGGGCAATTAGGGTGCTGAACGGTGGGAAAAAAGGTATGTTTAAAGGATGCTTTGAAGCTTCTAGAATAGACTAGAAACTAGTTTGAAATTGGGTATATTTTGGGTATAGATCACTTCGATCCTTTTAGTTCTGACATGCTAGAGTAACTTTGTTTCCATGCGGTGCTTTCAATTTTGAATTTCTTATATTTTTGTGCCAGGTAGTTGAACATGAACCTGAACACACAACTTGAGTGTCCTTTGTGTGTGTCCTTTGTGTGTGTGAGTGTACACTTTTATAAACTTGAGTTCACTTGAAAAGTTCAAGGAAACGTCTACGAAACAGAAGAGGAAGCAGCATAAGGATAAGAACTACCGGTTTGCAATTGCTTTTAGCTCCTTATTTCACTTTCAAAAAGGAGTCAAAAGTGGTGTGCCTGTGTGTGTGTGTGCGTGTGTGTGTGTGTGTGTGTGTGTATTTCATGCTTGATCCTGTTCGCTTTTGTTGCCGACAACGCTTTGACTTGGTTGCTTCCCACTTTGCCGTTAAGATCGCAACACGCCCCGAGCAGGGATCTAAAAGATCCACAAAATCTGTCAGGATATGTTCTGCTCTAGCTTCTGTGCTTTGGGCAAGTCAAGTAGAGCTGCTCATGTCACTAGCCCAGCAAATTATAATAATAAATAAATAAATAAATTACAAAACTGTTGATCATCATCATCATTGTGAGATGATCATGTTGATCAAGCAACCCTTTTTTTTTAATATTATATTTAAGGTTCTGTCTCGGGGTTTATAATTTCAATTGGACGCCCTGACATTTACAGGGTTGAAATCTCATTAATGCGCTGCTCACAAATATGTCAAGTTGGGCGATTATTATTATTATTATAAGCATTATAATAATTATTATACACTACACCCTGTAGTCACTAAGTGATGCGAAAGGGTATGCGCAGGCTTAAGCTATATATTCATAATTTTTTATATAAGTATTTACAATTTTAATAACTTCAAATTTTCAGCAAAATCAAAAACTGTTAACAAAAATTAATCTTTTTTTGGTCACTAGCTTACAGTTTCGGCACTAGCGTAAAAGCTATAATCATTTCAATGCTCTTTTCTGTATACAGGGTATTAAAAACATTCGATTTCGTCACTAGTTAGTGTTTTGACACGACTTTTTTTGCATAAAAAATTATATTTTTATGGATTTGTTTTTTAAAACAAGTTTAAAATGATGAAAAAATTGTTTTATACATTTTTAATATTAAACAACAATAATAATAATAATGTACATTTTTATTTAGTCATAATACTTTCTTGATTTTGGCACCAGCGTAAAAGTTATTTTAAATTTTGAGACATTTTACATCTTTTCCTTGTGCAGAACGTTTTACAGGGTATTTTATAGTTCAAACCTCTTTTTAATAGGCAATGCTTAGTTGCTTTTTATAATTCAGTTTTTAGTTTTATTTTCTGACAGAGTTCCCTACACATTATGCATATGTGCTGCATAATAAATAACTGAGATTTGTTGTGGTCTCTTTTTTTTTTTTTTGGGTTCCGCCTTCGATCAACCCTTAACATTTCATTGCAACTGAAATAACATTTTGATTAAAAAAAAAAAACAGAATTTAATAAGTTTTTTTTTTCAACAATTTTGAGCAATGTTTAACTTGATTTAGATTTTCATCTACATCGAACCTGATACGATTTCAACTTTCAATCTTGCGCACATCCTGTCCAGGATCCTTTTGACTTTCATCTTTGGCGGCTTGAGAAAATACAACAATTTGTGTAAACAAAATTATAAAGGACGCTACCTTGCTCTCAAATTGAATTGAGATGCGTGTTTGGGATTTATTTGCATTTGCGGCGCATCGATTTCACTGGGAATGGGAACCGAATACACTCGTATGTATGACTGAATGAATGAATGAATATGAATATAGATGAAGAGTGAAATTGGAAGTGTAGAGTGTAGAGTGAAAGCAGACATTTTCCATTCAACTCATGTCAACTCACACCCTTTGAACATAAATCAATCAAGCAAAACATTTTAAGCACTTTTTTTTTTTTTTTTTTTTTGTACTCTACTTTTTTCTCTTGCCATAAAATTAGCTTTACGAGTAGTAGTTCTTGTTGTAATCCGATCGAGGCAAGAGCTGACTGATGAAATACATGTACACGGTAGTTTCAAAAAACCCAAATTTCCGCATCTCTACTTGTCGTCGACTCAAGTGCTATATACACGTATATGTTATATGTCCTTGCCTCCTGTCCTCAACACACTCACTTACATTCTTGGGCATCTGTGCACAGTTGTGCGCACATAAATTGACTTTTCTATTCTTCTTTATTTTCGGGTTCACTTCTACAACATGTGAGTGCACATTGAGTCCTCTAAGGTTTGAGGAATTATGAATTTATGAGTGCACACTTTGGGCATAAGAAAACTTCAAGCGGAAATCCCTTATGGAGGCACCAACTTTTGAGTTGAATAATGTCTGACAATACGTATGAATCAAAAGCCTTGGGGGGTTACAAGCATATGTCAAGTGGAAATCAAAAATCAAAAAAAACAAAATTCAATGAGTAGAAGAAGAGAGCTGAGATTGAGGAGCTCGAGAAAGTAGAATTTTTTTCAAATCCTAAAGAATCAGTTTTTGATTACAATAATTATCCAATAGTAACAAATTTGTATTAATAAATTTTCTTAAGCTAAACTCGTCACTAGTTCCCTGTCTTTATGTAATTTGATACTTGCTGGATATTTACTTAATAATTTGTCAACTTTTTAAATGAATTACATTAAAGTGAATTAAACATTATTTACAATTTTATCAAGTGTATTTTCATTAATTTGCTGAATACTTCTTTAAGTTTTCAACAAAAATATTGAAATTCTAAGGTAAACTCGTCACTAGTTCTCTGTCTTTATCTAATTTTATACTTGCTGGATATTTACTAAATATTTTTGTTAACTTATTAAATGAATTACATTAAAGTGAATTAAACATTATTTACAATTTTACCAAGTTTCATTAATTTGCTGAATATTTTTTTAAGTTTTCTACAAAAATATTTAAATTTATTATTTCGTAGGAGTTTAGTAATGTTTTTTTTATAGTTTTAATAAAAATTTAGCTTAATAAAAATCAAGTATAATCATTGTTGCAGATCAATATAAAAAAAATCAATAAATTATGATAAAAAGAAAGTATTATGGCTTTTTCCCCATTTTCTGCTTATTTACTGCTTTAGTCACTAGCGTGGTTAAAATTTCAAATGCAGCTAAATTTCCTAAAAACTCAAATGTTGGAATTTACGCTTTGACTATCAGTCTTTTTCTTTATTACAACAAAGCATTTACATGGATTTAATATTTTTAATATTACTTCGTCACTAGCAGGCTTGAAAATCTAAGTAATAAGCTCTAATTTGTGATTTATATTTGGTAATAATGTGTAAATTTCTTTAGTAATTCAAAAGTTCGATAGTTTTTTCTCATTTACTGGTTGTGGACTGCTTTAGTCACTAGCGTGGTGGCGATTTTAAGATCAGCTGAATATTGTAAAAAATCATTATAATTTTTTTTTATTCAAACGAAGCATTCAAAATTCAAAATAAGCACTTGAGTGCAGAGTGCAGAGTGTAGATTCTCATTGGGATAGTGTATCCTTTTGTCTGCTTACCATTTTACCATATAGGGACAAACGGCATGCGCCGAAAGTGTGTGTTCATGTGGAAGAGTCGACGTCCAGTTTGCCAAATAACAATGGAGTTGAACGTGAAAAGCGAAATTGTAATTGAAATTGAAATTGAAAATTTCCAACAAATGCCAAAAAAATGGAATCGGGGTGCGGGATAAGCGCACGTGCGCAGGATCAGCATCAGGATCAGAATCCGAATCAGGATATGCAAAGGAATGGAGAATCAACAATAAATGCTACCTGAATGTGAATTTCGATAGGAACTGCGATTGCGATTGCGAATGGGTGTTGGGGGTTGATCTAACAATAAATTACACTCACCCTCTCACAAATATCCTCCATCTGAGTGGAATCAACAAATGAATCTATGGAATAAAAAGCATTACAGTTCGCTACAGGACACTGGACCGGTTTATGGGCCGAAAGCAACGCCAACAACAAAAACTGCGTGTGGTGGCACTGCATATAGTACACTGAGAGAAAAATGTTGTACTAAAAATATACTAAATAGTTCGAATGAACTCGAAAATTAACTTAAATGTATACTTTAATTAAGTACGACTTGCTCGAAGTGAGCTAAAAAATTTGTTAGAAGCTTGATATAAGAACAAAGAACCTTGAATTAAGTAAAGCTATAAAATTTCCTGGCATGAGGAAGAAAACTCATTATATAGTTCGGGACTCAGGTTAAACACGATCTTTTGCAGCAAACGCTTACAAATAAAAGTACGTTAAGTCTTAAATCAATATTCTTAATGCTTATATTTATATTTTTTTGTGTTCCGTTGCTTACAATTTGCAAATGCCACTAAGAAATGGAGACTATATTTAACAGTGTAATTTCTATTGTCAGCTCTCATTAAATTTGAAAGCTTTTAACAGCCATGTTTATGAGTTACAATATTTAATTAGATAACTTGAGGTGTTGCTGAATGCTTATAATATTTATTTAATAAATATTTTATTCTTGAATAATAATTTAACACTAGATTTTTAAACGATTACCATTTTATTAAAAAATAAATTTTTTTTATCACAGTCACATAATAAAAAGAGTTTGGATCAAGTTTAAATTATTTTGTAATCAATAAAGTTTTTGTAATATTTAGTTTAAAATTTCTTAAAGATAGCGAAACAGTTTAAAAGAGTTTGGATCAAGTTTAAATTATTTTAAAATCAATAAAGTTTATGTAATATTAAGCTTAAGAATTCTTAGAGATAGCGAAAGAGTTTAAAAGAGTTTGGATCAAGTTTAAATTATTTTGAAATCAATAAAGTTTATGTAATATTAAGTTTAAAAATTCTTAGAGACTTATAGTGGACTTATAGTGTTGTTAATAAATTTAGATTAAAATATTTGATTTTTGTAAATTTTAAACTTGGCGAAAAATAAAGTTTGAAAACTTTAATATTAGCAGTTATAATAACAACATTATTAACAATAATAAAAATTATATATAAGACTTGAATTGATTATATTACTTGTTTTTCTTGAACAATGTTTAACTTAAGTTATATTTTTTTTTTGTTTTTTTTTTACATGTAATCTTTTATTTAAGTATAAATAGCGCCTTAGTTTATAACCTTTGTCTAGGAGCAGCAGAAATCAAGTGATCAAATAAATACGAAATATATAAATGAACTTGATTTTTTTGCGCTGTGTACTGTCGTCCTTTCTGCCTCTCTGCCTATTTTGCTGTCCCTGTCCCTGTCTGTGTTTGGTTTGCCTGCCCTAATGCCCATTGTTGGCGTGTCCCGATGTCCCGATGTTCCAATGTCCCGTGCCCAGGACAAGGATCGCCATTGGCAGCCGCGAAAAACATCTGCTCCTGCTGCAATCGCTCAAATTGCCTCGTTCCTCGTCCCGTCCTCGTCGTGGTAATCAAACTATCAGTAAATGGTACGTGCAACCCCTATTGAAGTTTTATGTTGCTGTTGCTCTCGGTATTGCTGTTGTTGTTGTTGCTGCTGCTGTTGCTGTTGTTGCTGTGGCATTTTGTCAACAACAAATGTCCACCTTTGAGTTCCTATGCGCTGCTTTGGAGTGTGCCGTCGTCCTACTTCATGCGTCCTCTGCCTACGCTCCCTTCCCCTTCTCTCAGTTCCAACAGGATTAGTGACGCTATGTGTGTGTGTGTGTTAGTGGTGCTGTTGGTGGTGCTGTTGGTGGTGCTGTTGCTCCTGTCGGGGCGGCAGCAACTTTTTTAGATTTCGGGCTTTTTGTGCGCTACAGTCAAATATTAAGTGTAGGGCATTTGGGTTTGTAAAGCGATTTGGCTATCATTTGCAGATTTGCCGACTTAATAGGTTATTTCCACGACCACTCACATTTGCCACATTTGCTCACATTTGCTCACATTTAAATGTGTCAGATTTTTGGCTTTCCACGACCAAATGTGAAACTGTTCAAACATTTTCCATTCACCCGAAATAAATCAGCTGAAATTCGGCAGGGTTAATGGCAAAAATGTTAACATTCATTATGAATGAGCCAAAATGATCATTCCGATTTTCTACTAAAATGAAGTCCATTCGAATGTGCCAAATGTGCTGTCGTGGAAATGGGCTATTAATGTTGAATATGTTGTTTGAAAACATCATACACCGAGGTGTTTATAATTTTTTAATAAAAAACTTTTTTAAAATACGAATTATTTGGTGACTTTTGTTAATAAAAAATGAATTTTCAATTTAATTTTAAATAAATAACATTATTACATTTCAATATAAATTAAATAGATTTATATTTAAGGATTAACTCTTATTTTTAATTTTTATCACAAAAGTCAAAAATAAAATTAATTTTTTAAGTATTTGAATAAAAATAAAAATTTCAATTGTATTTTAGTTCTATAATTTCTGTTGGTGTTCTTCAAGCACATATCGTCATCACGTAGAAGAAGCACACATTGTGAATACCTGAAGATTTTGAAAAAATTATGGAAAAGCTATTTTTAATTCTTTGACAAAAATTTAAATTTAACTGTTGTTTTAAAATTTTTGTTTGCTTGAAAGAAAGGTCATAATAATTTTTATAATTAAAATAACTCTGGTGATTCCTGTATAACATGTGGTATAGATAATGTATTCGGAAAATTTTAGATATATGTATATTAAAGTGGGTCAATTTGTATGGAGTAAAAAAAATGTACAAAGCGGTTATGAAATTCGTAATCTACGATGAATTCCAAGAAGAATTGTCAAAGAAACCATGGGTCTAAAATCAATATCGAGCTTCCACTTTTTTCCTTTTTTAAAGTTGTTTAATAATTTAAAAATTTTTTTTATGCTTTAATTGCATTAAATTTTTTTGGTAAATCGATATATTATTAAATGTTTGCTTTATAAGTTGTTAACGTTTCAAGGCAATTTTTAGAATTTTTTTTGAACCGTTTGTTATTAAAAATTTGCAATTTTTCTAAAGATTTTTCGAGTCCTTGACTCTAATTTTGGAATTCTTCAAAAAATTTTAAATAAATTCTGTATTATTTTGTAATCTGATAAATTTGTGGTTGTTAAGATTCTTACACTTTAATAGCAATACATTTCTTTCCAGTTAATGTTCTATGCCTGAACTTTAATTAACAATAAAAACTATTTGGCTTTTTTTGTCTAATTTAGACTTTAGTCTCCTCAGCATCATAAATACTAAAGTTTATCTGATTTCACGCTCTGCTCTTTCTTTTCTGAAGGCAAACAAGCTTAAAGCTCTTAACTTTTTTCCTGCAGAGTGCATACAACAGTCGTTATAGCCGAATGCAATTTATTCCGACTTTTGCCTACCCACCCCAAAACTATAATTGCACAAAGGAATTTATGCATTTATATATTGCCTGTGTGTGTATTTGTAATCGCAACTTTTTGCAAATGAACCGAGAGGGTGACTGCGCAGGCGCAACAATAGCCAAAGCAACAACAATGAGAGAAAAGGGATGCGAAAGAGAGAGAGAGAGAACAATGCGCAAAATTAATACGTGAACAATTGGAAATGAAATGAAATCTATTTGAATTACTGATTAGATCGAAAAAGCTCTTCGGGCGATGCATAAAACTTGTTGCTAAATGGAAAAGGGGTGCGGGGTGCAGCAAGGAGGGAGGGTAGGGGGTGGGGAGGGTGAGTGGTGAGGCGCACGCGCAAAAGGGTCCTTCACAAAGGATTTAATCAGCGACAACAGCGTTCCGGAATTATGCAAATATCGCGGCCGATAATTAAAATAAAACTTCAGTCTGTTTAGGGGATAACAACTAAAAATTTGAAATTAAATAACAAAAAAAATATATATAAGAAAAAAAGAACTATTGCCACAATGTCGTTTATGAAATACCCTTTAGTAATTAAACAAAACTAAATAGATGATAATTAGAATATATACTAAGCAAATGTTCCTTTATAAAAGTATGTATGAATAAATACAAAGTTATTTATAATAAATTATAATTAAGATGTTAACTAGAAAACAAAATTCATATAAAAATGCAAAATATGTAAACACTAAGAAAACGAAATATTTAAACGATATTAAGTAGAACACAGACATTTTAAGCAATTCCTTGTAAATGTTGATAAAAAAGGAAGTAAAAAGTTTAGAGTAAACATTTCTTTACTAAATTTAAAAAATAATTGCAAAAAATTTAGCTAATAACTAGAAATAATACTTTAAAAACGTCTTTTCTCAAAGTTTATACAAAAATACGTTTCTAAATTTTCTACACTGAAAAAAAAGACCAACTTCTAAGACTAACTTCTTAAGAACAAAATATTTAAGATGATATTAGGATTATTTTAAGACCAAATTACTAAAGCCAAGATTATTAATCTAAAAAATCTTAAACTCTTAAGAAATTTTTTATTTATTTTATTTTTTTATTTTAATTTTAAGAACATTTATTCTTAAAATTAAAACTTGGTCTTATTTAAAATGTTCTTAAAATCGAGATGTGTTCTCTTAATTTAAGAATTTTATGTTCTCGACGCATTTTTTAGACCAAAAATCTTAGTTCTGAGACCAAAATCTTGATTTTAGAACATTTTTTTTATCAGTATATTAGTTCTATAGTAGAAAAATAATCTATGCATGATATATGTGATTTGTTCTTGAGGATTCCAAACTAGCCTTTTATATAAGTAACTGATTATTTTTAGAATTTGAGAAAACAAGTTATGATCAAATTTGATACAAAAAGTAATTGTAGAATAAAATATGTTATACACTGAAAAAAAAGACCAACTTCTAAAATCAAGAACATTCATCTTAAATATTTTGTTCTTAAAATAAGATTATTTTAAGACCAAATTACTAAAACTAAGATTATTAATCTAAAAAATCTTAAAATCTTAATATAAGAATAAAAATCTTAAATTGTTAATAAAGTATAAATAGGTACTAGTTCATATGAAACAATTAGTGGACTCTGGCGCTCTGGTTGGAGAGGCCGCTTCAGTTGTGAAGCAGTAGGCGGCGGTTCGAATCCCACTCGTAACAAATTAAAATAACATTTGTAAAATCACTAAAACAGAATAAAATATAAATAAATCAAAATTCAAAAATAAAAAAGTATAAATATAAAAATTAATTTTCATTTATTTTATTTTTTGATTTTAATTTTAAGAACATTTATTCTTAAAATAAGAACTTGGTCTTATTTAAAATGTTCTTAAAATCAAGATGTGTTCTCTTAATTCAAGAATTTGATGTTCTCGACGCATTTTTTAGACCAAAAGTTTTAGTTCTGAGACCAAAATCTTGATTTTAGAACATTTTTTTTATCAGTGTAGTTAAACTAAGGGATCAGTTCAGATGAACAAGCTTACTCAACCGAATCTTTTTGATCCAAAAAATATTTTATTATTTTCTCTTCTTTTTTTTTATTTTTTTGTCAAAGCGTTACACAATTGCTGAGCCATTTATAATACCCCCCTGTCTCTAGGGAAAACTCAATGAAATTTTATATAAAAAAAAAAGGGGAACAATGAATAGAGCTATGGACAAAAATCAACCACTTTAATTTGTAGGAATAAAATGACCTTGCAGCGAAGTCGTAACCTGAAAGAGAGGGCCGAGGCTTACATATTAATGAGCCGCGTGTGGCACAACTGGCAAAGGGACACACACGCACACACACACACACACACACACACACACACACACATAAATGAAATCAATGACTTTGCCTGTTGTCCGCGTGTCCCCTATCACCTAGCACCTTTACACAGCGCCTACCCCTGCTCCTGTTGCCGCTCCTGTTCCTTGCCACTGCAACGGCGACTGTTGCCGCTTGTACCACTACCCCTACCCCTACCCCTACCCCTACTCCTGCTCCTTGCCACTGTGCGCACGCGCGTTTTGAAGTCGCGCCGCTGCAGGTGTTGAATGAACTGGTTGCGTTACGCCTTATATATCATCTAGCCACGGCCGGGACCTCAAACTCATACACTGATAAAAAAAATGTTCTAAAATCAAGATTTTGGTCTCAGAACTAAAACTTTTGGTCTAAAAAATGCGTCGAGAACATCAAATTCTTGAATTAAGAGAACACATCTTGATTTTAAGAACATTTTAAATAAGACCAAGTTCTTATTTTAAGAATAAATGTTCTTAAAATTAAAATCAAAAAATAAAATAAATGAAAATTAATTTTTATATTTATACTTTTTTATTTTTGAATTTTGATTTATTTATATTTTATTCTGTTTTAGTGATTTTACAAATGTTATTTTAATTTGTTACGAGTGGGATTCGAACCGCCGCCTACTGCTTCACAACTGAAGCGGCCTCTCCAACCAGAGCGCCACGAGTCCACTAATTGTTTCATATGAACTAGTACCTATTTATACTTTATTAACAATTTAAGATTTTTATTCTTATATTAAGATTTTAAGATTTTTTAGATTAATAATCTTAGTTTTAGTAATTTGGTCTTAAAATAATCTTATTTTAAGAACAAAATATTTAAGATGAATGTTCTTGATTTTAGAAGTTGGTCTTTTTTTTCAGTGTACTCGGACTCAGACTCAGTCACTAAATGGACTTTAGGATCGTTGCCACTCGAAAATCCTCAACGTTTTTAGCATAATTTTACATGTGACTCTTAGGCAAAGGAGTTCGAGGGGAACTGAGGGGTTTCGCATTGATGGATCTTAATTAGTGCACGCATCTCAGATTCCTTGATTCAACTTTTGGCTCATTTTCATTTCAGTTCTATAAAGTTATTTAGCCTAAAGTCCCTTTGCCCTTAGACTGTTCCTTTATCGCATTTAAATGAATCCTTTTGGAATGTATTAAAAGTTTACACGAGTCAAGTATTTCATTTAATTAACTAAATATACCAATATAGATAAATAGAGTTTGGCAGCGCTCAGTGTAAATCCTAAAAAAATGATTTGGTATTTTTTTATTATAATAATTGGCAATAGTTATTAATTTAGATCTAGATCACTTTTCTTTTTCCAATTATAAATTGATTTTTTTTTTGGTTATTATTATAGTAAGTATTAGTTTTAAATATATCTGTATCAGTGTAGATGACTATTCTTTTTTCTATAATATTATAAATTGATATGGTTTTTGGTTGTTATTAACGTTCGGATTATTGTAAATTTATCTAGATCAGTGTAGGATCACTTTTTTTTTTTCCTAATATAAATGTAGTTAGGATCAAGACTGCAAACCTACAAAATATTTGTTAAAGCTTCGGTTTGGCGGTTCGAACCATAAGGCAACACATCGGTTCGGCTCGCGCGTTGGTTTATATACCCTCTGAACCCAAGGATTGGGTTCGAACCTTAATTCAATTTTATACAAAAAAATATTTGTATTTTGAACAAGCAAAAATTATTTTTTTTCAAGAAATCAAATTTTGATTATAATTTAAATTTACTTGAAGGTTTAAATATGATTTATTTTAATCTGAAGTCTCAAATAATTGCGTAATATTAAAAAACTATAAATTTTTTTTCGTACCGAACCTTTTATTTTCGAAATCGGTTCGATTTAGGTTCGGGTTCGCAAAGTATATAATTTCAAGGATTCAACACCTTAAATCTGATTCTGATATACATCACTGTTTTGTACACAATGATGACAAATTTGTAACATTTTTTGACTTTTTTTAATTTATAATAGTAGTTAATTATTTTTTAATTTTTTTTGTATTTAGTGAATGTTTCTCCACATAAAAAAGTTTGTGATGGTTATAGCTTTGTGAAAACTGAAGCGATATTCAATCAGAATTTCTTCTTGATATATTTTTTTTTTTAAATGTTAAGTACACGTTAAATTCTTTTTATATGAGTACATTTTAAAAAACTTGTTGATGAATATGATGTGAAAAACCTTTTTTTATTGCTATTGTAAATGATCGCGGATCAGTTTTAGCTACTTTTCATACTCCTACCATTGCTAAATATCTTTCTTTCTTTCTTTCCGTCTGTCTAACAAATTCAAAGGTCTTTAACATGGCTTTGATTCAATGATTTCTGTGTCAAGCGTTGATTTCCTGCTTACTAATGATAATGATGATATTTCTCTTTTGTGGAAAATACATTTGGCGTAATTACCGCAACCCGTTCCTTATATTTATATATATATATATTTTTTTTCTTCTTCTTTTTGATATTCGTGGAAGCCACGCTTCATTGCATCCTTGAGAATTGGCAAAAGGTTTGGCTTTGCCTTTTGTCTGGGATTTGAAAATATTTACGGGCCGCTGCATTTAACCGATGCGGTTAGACAGTGAGCTCCTGTTACTCTAAAGAGCGAGTGAGAAGGAGAGCAGGAGAGCAAGAGAGACAGAGCGAGAGAGCGAGAGACTCATTCGATGAGGATTTAAATGCACTTGAATGATCGCTTGAGCGATCTTCAAGCGCGCTGTGAATGCGTCAAAAGTGAATTGTAGCTCAAGGATTAAATGCTACTGAAGTATGCCGCTGCGCCAGGATCAGGAGCAGCAGCAGCAGCAGCAGCACGAGCAGGATCGGGACTAGGACTCAGAGACGTCGACTACTTGCTGTCGCCAAATTGCAGCTGTACACTGATCAAAAAAATGTTCTAAAATCAAGATTTTGGTCTCAAAACTACGAATTTTGGTCTTAAAAATGCGTCGAAAACATAAAATTCTAAGATTAATATGCACATTTTGTTTTTAAGAACATATTAAATAAGACCAAGCTCTTATTTTAAGAATAAATGTTCTTAAAATTAAAAAAAAAAATTTATAAATAATATTAAAATTTATAATATTTTTATTAATTTTTTTAAATTTTGATTTATATACATTTAATACAATTAAGAGAACACAGCTTGATTTTAAGAACATTTTAAATAAGACCAAGTTCTTATTTTAAGAATAAATGTTTTTAAAATTTAATTCAAAAAATTTAATAAATAAAATTTTTTTTTTATTTTTATTTTTAAATTTTGATTTATTTCCATTTTATTCTGTTTTAGTAATTTTTTAAATGTTATTTTAATTTGTTACGAGTGGGATTCGAACCGCCGCCTACATAGTAGTACATATTTATACTTTCCTACCAATTTAAGATTTTTATTCTTGTATTTAGAACTTTGATTATTTAGATTTATATTCTTAGCAAGGCTGCAAACCGGTTCTGAGCCGAACCTAGTAGAACCGGTTCGGTTCGGGCTTTTAAGCAGCCTGAACCGAACCCTTGAACCTAAACCGAACCGCTTTCGAAAATATAAGATTCGGTTCGAAAAAAAAATTATAACATAAATTATATAATTTTCTAATATTACGCAATTATTTGAAACTTCGGATTAAAATAAATCATATTTAAATCTTCAAATAAATTTAAATTATAATCAAAATTAGATTTCTTTAAAAAAAAAATATATGTAAAACAATACAAAACTTTTTTTTTTATAAAATTGAGCCAAGGCTCGAACCCAAACCTTGGGTTCAGAGGGTATATAAACCAATTCGCGAACCAAACCGATGCCTTATTTTATGGTTCGAGCCGCCGAACCGAACATTTTAACAAAATTTTGGAGGTTTGCAGCCTTGATTCTTAGTATTATTAATATGGTCTTAAAATGTTCTTTTTTAAAAACAAAATATTTAAGAAGTTTGTTCTTGATTTTAGAACTGGGTCTTTTTTTTATCAGTGTAGTTGTAGTGTGTGCTCTCTACAGGGACACTTGAAAACTTGGGCAGATGTCAATTAACCTTTAATCGCTGTTGTAGCACTTTGGCATGCGGCTTGCTCAGTGCCTTGTTGCCAGATAAGATACTAACTTGGTCCTGTCATTCTAACAACCTGCACACGACAAATTATGGCCCTGACGATAAGATACTGTTACAGCTGCTCTCTCTGCTCTGCTCCCGTTTTATGATTAATCATAAGTTGTGTTTTTGCTTCTATTCTATTCAATTTTCAAATTTCATGGAATTGCATTGCCACATTGACGACAGACAGTAGCCTTCAATCTATCTGTTTGATTAAATGATTTGTGCATTTGTGCTTATATGTTTCCTTTCTTATTCTTGTCTCTTGACCAGTCCTGTGCCCCCCTATATCATTTTGTTGTGTCTGTGAATGTGTGCTTCTATTATATTGGCATGTTGCAATGTTTACTCAAAACATGCCCTCGCCAAACAAAAACAAGACAAACGCCCCGTTTTCATTATTATTATATCTTACACTATTTTTTTTTTGTGCCTCACAACTTTGTTTATTTTTATTATTACGTGTATTATTTCTTGTCCAACGTTTCTTTCATTGCACATTTTCTTTTTTGCACTTGTTTGTATTTTTGCTCAATTAAAAAAGTTCCTAGCCATTTGTTCTCTCTGGTGTTTTTTCTACCAGTTTTTCTCAGGTTTTTCATTGTTATTGATGCGTGATTTTTGCTTAACTCATTGTGACTCTTCGGGTTACCTTTGGGATTGCTCAATGTGCCCACATGCTGTGCGTTTGTTACCGTCTGTCTATGGAGAAATTGTGAAAAATTTCATGCATTGTCCAATTGCAACAATTTCTTGGCTTCTCTCCATTATCTCTGCATTCTTTATGCATTTTCCACGGAAATTACGAATGGCATTTAACAAAAATCAACTAGATAGTATGGCATTTATATTGAACGCACGATCGTTCCTTTATTTAATTGTTTATTACACTGACTCTGAATGTATATACTCTAACTTGTAGTAAATCTAAGCCTTGTTACCATATATATCTCTTTAGATTCCAAAAAATTTAGAAACCAAAAATTAAAAAAAAAACTATTTAAAAAAACACATATTTAATTTAATTTGATTTCAATTTTTAAAGAACGAAAAAAGATTTTAATAAAATTTTTAAATTTTCGACCGATTATTCCTGCAATTGCTCTAAGCTATATTCGTTAAATTTTAGTCAATTTTATCAGGATGCATAAGACAATACCAAATACAGACTGTGCAAGTTTCGTTGTAATATATAAAGATTTAATAGAGTTTTTCATTCTATAGGTTGATTTGCGACCGATCTATGACAACTATATGATATACTGGTCCGATTTCAACAAAAATTGATCAGGATGTATAAGACAATATGAAATGAAAAATTTTTGAGATTGGCTTAGATATCTTAAAAAATAAAAAAATGTAAGTAGTAAATTTTTTTTCGACCGATCGTTCCTATGACAGCTATATAATATACAGCCTATACAGCAATCCGAATTAATTAACTTTGTCAGGGTGTAAAAATGTTGCCAGGTACGCAAAGTACAATGTAACTATAATAATAATAATATAATAAACATAAACAAATTTTTTTTTCATACAAAAGATTGTTTTTTGACTGATCATTCTTTTGGCAGCTGTTTGATAAAGTAGTCTGATCTTAATGAAATTTGATCAGAATGTATAAGACAATACTATATACAAAATTTCGGAGTTTGGTTAACTTATCTCAAGAAATAACAAAGTTTTTCATTCTTAAAATTGATTTTGGTTCGTTTTTATTTCGTTGATTTCAATCCTATCGGTTTGGACTTAATAACTGACATTGTAGGTAAGCTAAACTCTATCGCTTGTAAATAAGCCCACATTTGATGCACTGGTCTTCATATATTTTTTTGGGACATGCTCGATAAGAAGATTATAAAATTCAGTTCAACTCTTTATAAAATATGCTTTACTTGAGAGAATGTTCGTTCTTTTGTAGAGCTCTCTGATATCTTATTTCTTTATCTATTCTTCTTCTTCTTTGGCTCTCTTGTCTGGTTGTGCAAATGTTTATGTTCGTATTTATGGTACAGGGTAGCTCCTAATCCTTTTTGAGCAGCAGCCAAAACATTTTCTTAGCTGCAGCTCAAGAATATTGCGCAAATATGAGCTATACGAATATACGAAGAGATTCAACATAATAACAATCGCCCCTCATGTTCATCCATCGTCTATCGTTCTTCGTCCTTCGTCCTTCGTCCTGGCTGTTGCCTGGCAGGCTGTGTCAATAAAATATATCACTGTTGTGGGCCATTGTTGGCCTAAAACATTTGCAGAAACCACAAAAATTGGTACAAAAACGCTGTTGTTCCAGCTTCTGGGAATGTGAATGTGTCTCCTTAAACAGAGATTCAAGATTGTCTCTCACGTTTCCATCGCCTGGCAACTCTGGGAAAAACTCGATGCGAATGGTGCGTGATGTTTGTGTAATGTTGCGATTTTGTGTAGCGTTTTTTATGCAATTTTCTGTTAGCCTTCTTGGTATTCTAGAAAATGCGAAAGGATTAAACATGTTGCCAGAACGATGTAAAAGGGTTTACTTTGCTTAAGCTGATGTCCTTGTTTGTGAGGGGAGTGACAGCTGCATAAGAGAGGAAGAAAAAAAGGAGAGATAAGATAATGTAAAATATAGTTTTACTTTTAATTTCATAGATTCTTTTGCTGATTTTATTTATTTTACATTTTAACTTGATTTTTTTTTTTTGATATAAGACACCGTTCATCTTTTGGTATTAAAACCGAAGCCCAGATCTAGACGATAAAATTTTTCTTCAACAAAATCAACTATATTTAAATGCAGAATGAATAAAGAGGCCGAAACTTGATCAAAATGACATTCCGCTTGAAAATCGCTTTAGTTTTGATAAAGTTATGAAAGTTTGAAGTTCGTCGAACCCTTGACCTAGCAACTTTACAAGTCAAAATTTTTGTTCGATTTGACATGATTTTTTACAGAAAAATGAAAGGTCTCAGAATCCGATTTAAAGTGTTGTTTTATACTAATTATGATATAAGGAGTCGATAAAAAGTGAAAACTTGAGATTTAAAATTTTCAATTTTCAAAATTCCAAAGGGGGGACCCTTAGCATTGAAAATCGAAACCAAGATCTAGAGAAAAATAATTTTTTTTAGATAATTAATTAAATTTAAATGCAGAATGAATTTAGAGGCCAAACCAAGTTCAAAATGACATTCCGCTTGAAAATCGCTTCAGTTTTGATAAAGTTATGAAAGTTTGTAGTTGGTCGAACCTTTGACCTAGCAACTTTACAAGTCAAAATTTTTGTCCGATTTGACATGATTTTTAACAGAAAAATGAAAGGTCTCAGAATCAAGTTTAAAGTGTTGCTTTATACTAATTACGATATAAGGAGTTGATTAAAAGTAAAAACTTGAGATTTAAAATTTTAAATTTTCGAAATTCCAAAGGGGGGACCCTTAGCATTTAAAATCGAAACCAAGAGAGAAGAGAAGAACTCTTTTTTGACAAAATTGATTAAATTTGAATGCAGAATGAATTTAGAGGCCAAACCTGAATCAAAATGACAAAGCGTTTGAAAATCGATTCAGTTTTAGCAAAGTTATGAATGTTATAAAATTTAAACGGCTAGTTTCAGTTACTTTGTTCGAGATGCAAATGTATTATTTGATCTATTTCGATATATTTCTTCCACTGTCTTTTGCTCATCTTAGTCTTGAATACGATGCACTGCACTTCCGATTTTCGTGTCTAATTTAAATGCATCTTTAATATCCGATTTCCCATTGTTGTTCTACTCTACTTTCCCACTAGTTTAATTGCATTCCTTGGCCATTTGCCGTTTTGGTCGCGTGGTGCCGGCGACACTTGAGACATGGATGGCTTCTTATCAAAAGGCGGCTTGTCGTGGCCCAAAACTGAAATGGGACTTTAGATGTTTTGCCGCCGTCAAGTGTGCGAAGATCCTTTTGGCATGTTTGTTTATTTAAGTGTGCACAAATTAGACGACAAGCCAAGAGACTCACTGCACGAAGTCTGGCAACCTCTCGGTCGCCTATCTAGGCCACTTGACCATTTGTTTTTTTGGGACGCGCCTATTTAGATAAGAGAGAGTCTCGAGACGCAAGATTCAAGAGGTTCGCTCAGCATGTTGCTGATTTGCCTTAGTTTTGTTGTGCCGCATGTTGCAAACTTAATTCTTAATGCCTGTGTAAAAGAGAGGAAAACTATACATATAGAAAGAGAAAGAGAGAAGTCTAGAACCTGACTCGGTTTCTCTATATATGTCGGCTCATAAACATTTTGGGCTGTGACTGCTGCAGCCTAATTAAGTCATTTTGCCAGCTCGTTACTACCGTCCAGCTCTCGAATGTAGCTGCTAGACTTGTACACCAAATATGCTGAAATTCCGCATAAATTCTGCGCTCACAAATCACTTTTATAATGGCCTACACAATCTGTAGCACACTCAGCGAAATATCAATCGCATTCTTAATGAAAATAAACTAATAAAAATTATAATTTTAATAAAAATAAAATAAACACCTTGACAATTAATGTTTTTATTATGTATACTAGCTCTTGGCATTGACGGTACTGACCTATTTCCAGTTAAAATTTTTTAAAAAGCCAAGAAGCACATACTTTCGTTACATAGCTAACTAGTGTGCATATTTAAACCTTCTAGTTCTTACGGTATGCGATTTTTTTTTAATGTGTAAAACTGAATTGGTTAGCAGTTTTTTGATAGCACATATGAGATTCAAGAAACTATCGTTAAGGCTTTCATATAACCAAGTTAATATTTAACTTAATAATAGAAAATAATATATAGAAATTGATAAAACATGAAAACATGTTAATTTTCTTAGAGTTTTAAACCAAATTTTTAAGCTAAATACTTGTTTATAAATTTCTCATATGTTCATCTATATTTTTTTATAATGTTTGATCTAATTAAAAACTATTTAAATGTATTTTTAATGGAAACTTAGTGATATAATTTTTTTTTTTAAATACATGTAACAACTAAAATATTTAAATATTTAATGTAAAGATTCATAGCACTATCGATATTTTTGTAGATCAATTTATATTTATATATGTATATTTGATTATATTATATATTTGATAGCACATAGGAGATTCAAGAAACCATCGTATAACCAAGTTAATATTGAATTTAATATTGATAATATATAGAAATTGATAAAACATGAAAACATGTTAATTTTCTTAGAGCTTTAAACCATAATTAAAGCTAAATACTTGTTTATACATTTCTCATATGTTCATCTATATTTTATATAATGTTTGACCGAATTAAAAACTGTTTAAACTTTTTTTTTATGAAAACTTACTGTAGCATTGATAATATAGTATAATTTTTAGAAAAAAATATTTTGGAAATTTTAAAAGTAATTTTTTTTTGTAAATATATGTAACAAATAAAAAATATTTAAATATGCAATGTAAAGATTCATAGCAATATCGATATTTTTGTAGATCAATTTATATTTATATATGCCTACCAAATTGTAGGGTTACCGTTTTGTCAACAAAATGTTTAGGTCTGGTTTTTTTGAGTGCAACTTCGAGTTTCGATCCCGAGTTCATCGTTTGATGACCAGCGCTATCTGTCGCGACGCGGCGATAAACAGTGCAGGATTTGGAGAGGATCGGTTTGGAAGAATTGAGGATCGCTGGGTATTTCGAAGAGTTACGGTAGATCGGAGAAACGGTGGATCGGTGGATGCGGACTAATGAAGGCAGGGCGTAAAGTGCTTGATTGGCATAGACCACACAGAGCCCTGAGCATTGAGTTTGAGAAATTAATTTGATAGCAAGCCACACTCCACACTCTTCTGTGTGTGTGTGTGTGTGAGAGTCTGACAGGTATTACCTTAGTCTAAGGTAAGTCAGCTTCTTGTTGGCCGCTGTCTTGTTAGGCTAATTGACTTCTTGGCCAGTGGCAAGTGGGCAATGTCTTAGGAAGACCACCTTGCGCGTGTTTATAAGTTGTTTGCCTCAATGATGACAAGCCAAACAACCGACAAACAACGAGAGAAACAACGAGAGAAACAGCAACAACCGACAAATGGCAACTGGCAACTGGCAACTGACTGAGCGGCGCTTTAGCAGCTCAATTAATCAGCTTTAAAGGGTACTTATATCTTACACACAGGTGTCTACAGGGTGTGGGAATTTCTTTTGTTTCTTCTCTGCTTTGCTTGCCAAATCAAATCGAAAAAAAAACTCTGTGAAACAAATGTTCAACGCAAGACAACTTAATTTTTAATAAATACGCATTTTAAACGCTCTAAAGGTTTTTTTTTCTCAGAAGAAAAAAAAAACAGGAAGCAAGAGAAATTAATAGAAATATAACGATTGAATTTAATTAAAAGTGTGTACTTTATAGAAAGATTAATCAGCTGATTAGTATAATTGTTGAGTTTATTTAAGGTATATTTGCTGTTCATATTTTATTATAGATAAATATTTTTTTTGCAATAATTTAATAAAAAGATTACCATTTTTTTACCATTACCATTTATCAGAAATATGATGATTACATTTAATAAAAAGTGTGTACTTTATAGAAAGATTAATCAGCTGATTAGTATAATTGTTGGGATTACTTAACGCATATTTGTTGTTACTATTTTAGTATAGTTAAATATTTTATTTTCAATTATCTTTTGTTTTTTTAAGCATTAAAAATATATTAATAAAAATATTACCATTTTTTTAAAACTTATGATATAAAACTTTTAAATGTTCATATTTTTTTAAATTTATTTTTGTTTTTCAATTATCTTTTGTTTTAAAAGCATTTAAAATAATTCAATAAAAAGATTACCATTTTCTTTTAAACTTATGAAAAAAATATTTTAATATTTACATTTTTTTTCAATTTATTTTTGTTTTTCAATTTTCTTTTTTTTTAAGCATATTTTAACATCAATATTTTAATTTTAATAAATATATTACCTTTTTTTTAAGCTTATGAAAAAAAAACTTTTCAATATGGAAATGTTTTTTTCAATTTATTTTTTTAGTCTTGTGAAAATAATTTTGTTTTATTTTTTTTTTTTCAATTATCTTTTGTATTTTTTTTTATCCTTACGTTTAACTATTTTTTATTATTTAAATTGTTTTTGTTTTTATTTTGAAGCTTTTTTGAGAATTTAACTTAGATTATAATTAAAAATTTATTACAAAATGTGTGCAAGTTATGTTATGTAAATATTTATGTTTTCCATCAATAGGTCAATCAAAATCATCAGAGGATCAATGCCATAATTTTCACCTGTCTTCTCCCACTTGTGGGTCAATTTATTCAAAAATTAAATCTACGTATAGCGATGAGAATCTTTTATCTGAAGTTTTATATAAAAAGCTCCACTCGGAGTCGAGTTCACACAGATAGTCAAACAAAATAATTAGAAGATCTTTACTAGCAGTATTCTATGATATCAGAGCTGCTATTTTTATCAAATACTCTGAATCTTCTATAGGTTATGTGTAATTTACGATGTTTATTTTTATAAGTACAAATAATCTCAGAATATTTACAATCAATCAATTCCCAAACCCGTCCTAACTGGAAATAAAGAATCTCAGTCAGATTTCAGATCAAAGACTTCAACTGAGGTACAACAACAACAACAACAACAACTAGAAGAAGATGTAGAACTACTTTTGGCCTTTGGACACACCCCCGAACTAATTTTTATAGATGGGTATATCAATGTCAACATATCAATTTCAAGCTGATGTTTCATAGGAAATTGTCAACCAAAAATAAGAAAACAATAAAAAAACAAAAACAAAACAAATTGAATTGAATTGGAATGAAAGTGAAATTGTATATGGGTCGTTTTGATATGGATCTTCTGAAAATCTTCTTCTTCTACTACTTGTTTTTGGCTACTGATTGCATAATAAAACGCCCATAATATGAGATTGTCGATCAACTTGAGTCTGTTGAGAATTGTGCTTATAAATCAAATGTGGAGCGTTCTTTCAGATTAAATATATGGAGGCGCGAGTGGTGCCACCTACGGTTTTTGTCATATATATATATATATATATGTGTTTATGTCATGTTTAGTGTTGTTATGGATAATAGTGTTGTTGCCGCACCTGCAGTTGAAACACCCTTGAAACGGTAGCACTCGACTACCTGACCAAACCGAATCTTCAACTATCTGAAGCTGACATCTTTTTGGCTTAATTAGAATTCAGTTAGATCATAAATTTCAACCAGCTCTACACTTCTACTACTTCTTCTTCTTTTTCATCTTCTTGGCTGTTTCTTTTTTATCCTGTTTCTTGGTTCGTCTTTTTGTTGTTGTTGATTATGTAATCCCTTTTTTTTGACCATAATGAAAATATTTTGTAACATAAATTACAAATATTTCGACTCAATGACTCGGAATGCATTGACAAAAGCAAATCAAAAGCAGCAACAGCTCATAAGGGATATGTTAAAGGGATGTAAGGGTCCTGGGGTTCCCCCTTAGCTGCCCCTGTTGCCCCTGCTCCCCTCTCTCTACCCACCATTCTGTGCTGCAGTTGCTCTTCCTTGGCCCGCGGCCGTGGCAAACGGTAAATGTTGCACCTGCGATCCTTGCAGCAGGCCAAAACAGCTGCTGACTTACAGGTGCGCGTGCGCAGGACACAAAACACACCAAACACACACAGATACACCCATACACACGCACAACCAAGAAAGAAAGCAGTAAAAGGTAAGCGCCAAACTGAAGCTCAAGTTAAAGTTGCAGTTGAAGCTTTAAAGCGAGAAAAAGAAAGAGAGAGACAAAGAGAGAGAGAGAGAGAAAGAGAGAGAGAGAGAGAGAAAGAGAGAGAGAGAAAGAGAGAGAGAGAGAGAAAGAGAGAGTGTGTGAGTAGAGATTGACTGATAGAGCAAGACAGATTGAAAGAGACAGAGAGTAAGATAGTTCGATATTTTAACATAAATATGATTTGTTTTGAGCAGGAACTGCAAATAATAGTTATGAATTTAAAAAATTTACTACATAAAAATTTGAATAATAAATATTATTTTAGATTTTCATTATACAAAATTTTTAAATTCAATATTTACTTTAAAAATGGAAAATTAAAATTATTTGTCAATTTCTATTATAAATATTGAAGAATACAAATGCAGTGCAAATATCAATACCTTAAACATCCGTAATATACGTACTTTAAGGTCGTATTTAAAGGTTTTGAAAACACGCCACTTGGCTCAAAGGATAATTACACTCAGTTTTTATTCAATTTATATCTTTCAATTTTTATTATAGAAATTGACAAATAATTCTTATTATGCATTTTTTTAATAAAAATTTAAACTAATAATTATTTTTAAAAATTATAATGATTTAGATAAAAATTGAATAAAAACTGAATGTAAATATCCTTTAAATAATTATTGTTTTTGATTTTTATAATAAAAATTGAAATTAATAATGATTTTTAAATTCTTAATTAAAAATTGAAACTAAAAATTATTTTTAATTTTTAAAATAAATATTTAAATTAATAGCTATTTTTTAACTTTTTTATAAAAATCAGCAAATAATTGTAATTTCATAATTTTTATTTTTAAAGTTATAACTGTTACGGTCGCTGGTTTTGAGTTAACTTCTGTAAAAATATTATGATTTTATAAATCTTACACGAACATAAAATTTTAAATTAATAAAATTTATAAAAAAAGTTAAATGTACAACTTGATTTTTATTTTTGAAAAAAAGTATTCGCGAATGAAATTAATAAGTTTAAAAAAAACGAACCAAAACAAAATTATTTCATTTAATTTTTTTTATAAAAATACAAGTTATTCTATAAACTGTAATTACAAAATCAAATATATATTATATATTTTATAGTTGATGCATTTATATCGATAAATTAGTGTGCAATTTAATTTGAATGTTAAGAACAACAAATAGTTTTTATTTTGCATTTTTTTAATGATAAGTCAAAACTATACAATTTATTTCCATAGTAGGGTGCTGACCTGCACTTGAACTGCATAATCCATATGACCCCGAGGTTCAATGTCTGATGACGTCAGCAAAGACACACACACATACACACACACATAGAAGACATGGTCTTTATTATGAAACTTCCTGCCTCAAATGACGAGCGGAAATCACAAAAATGAGTTCGCTTTCCGGTGGTGCAGCGAGCGGACAAAAGAAAGGGGAAATCTTGTTGCCAAATTGAAATGCAATAAAATTTACACTTGTAACGGCAACAACAACAACAACAATTACAATACAGTCGAACTCTGGATCTCTAGGCCCTGCATTTATGTTAACTACATGGCAAAAATGGCAAAAGAAGCAGCCAACAGACAATGCAACAAGTTGTTAATAGCAAACAGACAGGTACACCACACAAAAGCGTCGAATTCGATGTCCAAATGCTGAAAGCTTTGTATATTTAAGCTCTCTTTGTAAATTATTCCTTAACAGGAGAGTCTTACGTTATAATCTCTTGAGAGAGTATTTGCTTCAGTTAATTCTTCTTTGCATTGCATTCGTAAACGTTTTACTGGCTGCGTTGACCATTTTATTTTAACTAAAAATTTATTTGAACATTCTCAAAATTTGTAAAATATAAAAATTTTTTTTTCTAATATTTATTTTTTTTAAATTAAAAATACTATTTTTATAGTTTGTGTTGCAATAAATTTGAAAATTTTAATAGATATAACATACGTTAATTTAATAAAAATATAATAGGAAATTTAATGTTAATTTATTTATTTTATAATTCTTATTTTTGATTTGTAGCAAAATATCTAAACTAAAATTTAAATGCAAATATTTGTAGAGCTGTGAACTGTTAGAATTTATCCAAATAATTGTTTTCGGCTTACCAACTAGTTTAAACAGAAAAATAAATAAATTTACATATGAAAATTTTATTGTATTGCATATAATTCTCTGAAAACTTAACTAGACATTACTGAATCTTCCATCAAAAGAAAGTACGCTTAATTTTAGCTAAGCTTTGGTATTCAAAGACTTTTATACAAATTGATTGATTTCAAAACTATTTTAGTTTTTAGTAAAATTAGGAAAAAAAAGCTTAATAATATATTTTATTTAAAGTTAAACTTAGTTCTATATTTATTTTTTCACGTATACAGATATTTTAGTCAATTTTTATAGAGCTTATAAAATATTGTCGGCTGTCTTTTAAGTTTGGTTCGATACAGAAGGAAGACAGATAGACAGACGGACAGACGGACGGACGGACAGACAGAAGGACAGAGAGACAATCCACACTCGACATCGACAGACATCGAAGTAGAGAGAAACGACGTTTTCCGTTAACATCAATCTTGAAGATCTCTGTAGCTAAAAGAGAGAGAGAGAAAGAGAGAGCAAGGGAGAAGTAGCGATCTATAAGAGACCAAGTGTGTGTGTGTGTATGATAAACTGCAAGTCTAACTAAATGACCTGAGGACTATTGTGATATTTTATTGTATTAAATCGCATCCGACACACGACGAAGACGCTGCTGTTGTTGTTGTTATTGCTGCAGATCTGCCTGGTCACTCTGCAGTTGGGTTTGAATTTGAGTTTCGATCGAAAGATTCGAAACGATCGAATGAAGGAATGAGAGCTACACAGGAAGCGCCAACTTGCGCCAATCTTTAAGCGTATTATTAGTGTTTCGGCATATTTATTTATTATCATTTGGCTAAACTTGATCAAGAAAGAGAGCGAGAGAGCACATATCAAAAGACAGAGTAAGCCAACCAACTGATCGTGACAGCAGAGAAAGAAGAGTTGCAAACATATTGAGGCTCAATCAACGTTTTGATTACTTAACTTTTGCCTCCTTTGGGACATTGCCACATTGATGACATAACTCGCTGTAGAATTTACCTTTTTTTTTTTATGAGTACATATTTATTTATTTTTTTTTTTGCTTTTATAATGGAATTTTAAGGAAATACGCGTAATTTCTACATTTAAAGTGCAAGTGCTGAACTTGGAATTGGACCCAAGGGATTGAAAGTGTCCTTTCGTTTGGTTGCAAGATCATTGACCGACCAAGTTGAAGATCAAAGATCAAAAAACGGCGCACAGATCAGAACAATTAGTTTAATTATGCCGAGAACATGGTCAAGTTTTTGGCATGAGGTGACAACGATGCGACATGATGATGATGCGATCTCTCAGACAGCTGTACCGAAAACCCCTTACCCCTCATACCCCATTGAAAACTCTTTCGCAGCTACCTACCTACCAACAACATCATCAATTGGGTAATTTTAGCTGTGCAACTTGTTAGCACCGGGTCCCGCATGTGGCAACTACTCAGCCTCTGTCTGTCTGTCAGTCAGCCACGTTGACGTTACGCGAAGAAGAAGTCTTCAGTCAAACAGTCGCCTACTGTCTACAATGCACAGTCGACAGTCTTCAGTCTGCAGTCTTCAGTCTCCAGTCGTGAGTCGCTTCTTTCCATATCATTAGTTGTAATTGATCCTGTGTGATCTTTTGATTTTGCGTCAACGCTCTGACGTTTTGCATACGTGCGCGCGCGCCTCTCCCAAAAAAAAAAAAAAAAAAAAATTAAATATACAAGAGAGAATGCTGCTCGTTGGCACGCCGAAGATTTGTTACCCTTAAAAAGCGCTACATTAAATCTCTTGACTAAACGTTCCTATAAAATATAGTATATAGTCGAATTTAAGCAAACTTTGCTCAGAATGTATAAAACAATACCAAATACACAATTTGTAGTAACCGTTAATATATCTCAAGAAACAACAAAGTTTTTTATACTAAAATTGGAATTTCAACCGATCGTTTCTATGGCAGCTATAGGATATAGTCAACTGATTTAAACAAAAGTTGATCGGGATATGTAAGACCACTTTAATAGTATATTTTTGGAAATTGGTTGCGATAACTCAAAAATCAAAAAAGATTTTCATACAAAAGCTTGATTTTCGACCGATCGTTTCCAATCCGATAAATATTCTGACTTGCCAAATTTGTTTAGAATATATAAAACAACACTTTTTACATAATTTATGAGATTGGTTAAGATATGTTAATAAACAAAATATTTTCTCTTACAAAAAGTAGTTTTCTGCCGATCGTTCCTATGGCAGCTATATATTGTATAGTCCACTAATGTGAACAAAAGTCGGTCAGAATAAATTGTTTAGCATTTTTTGGGAAATTGGTTGAGATATTTTTAAGAACCAAAAAGTTTTTCATACAAAAACTTGATTTTCGACCGATCATTTCCGATCCGATAAATATTCTGACTCACCAAATGTGCTCAGAATATATAAGACAATACTTTTTACATAATTTATGAGATTGGTTAAGATGTGTTAAGAAACAAAATATTTTCTCATACTAAAAGTAATTTCCCTTCGATCATTTATATAAAAGGTTAATTTTCGAACGATCCTTTCTATGTTAGCTATATGTTATAGCAATAAAATCCGATCGGCACTAACTCCTGTACTCTCTACAGTAAAAAAAAGCAGCTGTATCAAGATAGCTACAAAACTTAGAGACAGACATAGCTATATTAACTGATCAAGAATTATATAATAATAGGTAGCACATTTCGTGACAAAATATATAATATCTCTGCAAGTGTATGAAAAACACCAGCAGCGACTTGTGGCACGTTCAGTGATCCTCGCTGACTGCTTTTGCCCCCCCTCTTGTCACCATGTTGCATGCCCCATGCTCCATGCCCCTTTACCTGCCCCTCATTAACATGATCATCAACGCTGTCGTATTTGCTTGGCTGCCAGCAAATTAAAAACTTCAAGTTTTAGCCTTTTGCCTGTATTATTTTTTTTTTTTTTGCATGCGGCTCACGTTGCACGTTCTCAGTCTCAGTTTCAGTTTCAGTTTTGAATCTCCAACGTCAGCTGGGTTTTGGGTCTTGAGTCTGTCTCTGGGTCTGAGTCTGGGCCCCCATGTAGTCCATTTATGCTGGTGCCCTGCTTGGTAATTGCCTGGATCCTTTGCCGTCATTTAAATAGCTACTGCGGGCGAATATTTAACTAACTAAGTGCTGTCAATACCTTCTCAGTCCCTGTTACCCTTCTTCCCTTCTCGTCCCTCCTAATACTTTGAAGGATCTTACAGAAATTATAAAAAACAAAGAACGCACTTTCAATTTGCATTTGTTACATTTTACACAGATTATACCCTGTAAAAATAAAATCAAATTAATGCAATTGGTTCTACTGTTATTAAAGGCCTTACATTTTCCAAATCTATAGCATGTAAAAAATTTGACTGATCATATTTCTTTGTGTCTTTTTCTAAATTATTATTTTCTATTTATTTAACAGTTTATTTAGTTAAATTTGGACATACAATTCTTTAAAAATTCTCCTTACTGAATAATGAAAATCGAAAATGAGAAATGTTTTATTACAATTTTTTGTATTTTATTAATACAAATTGAAGAGAAAACTAAATACAAAAAACACAATCTTTCAATTAATATTTATTAATATTTTTTCGCTTATTTTAAAAGCCGAAGTTCTAGCTGCACTTTATAGATGGTCTTGAAATTAAATTTTTTACTTGCAAGGATCTTACCGAAATTATAAAAAAGAAAGAACGCACTTTCAATTTGCATTTGTTACATTTTACACAGATTATACCCTGTAAAAATAAAATCAAAGTAATGCAATTGGTTCTACTGTTATTAAGGGCCTTACATTTTCCAAATCTATAGTATGTAAAAAATGTAACTGATCATATTTCTTTGAGTCTTTTTCTAAATTATTATTTTCTTTTTATTTAACAGTTTATTTCGGTAAATTTGGACATACAATTATTGAAAAATTCTCCTTATTGAATAATGAAAATCGAAAATGAGGAATTTTTTATTACAATTTTTTGTATTTTATTAATACAAATTAAAGAGAAAACTAAATACAAAAAACACAATTTTTCAATTAATATTTATTAATATTTTTTCGCTTATTTTAATAGCCGAAGTTCTAGATGCACTTTATAGATGGTCTTGAAATTAAATTTTTAACTTGCAAGGATCTTACCGAAATTATAAAAAAGAAAGAACGCACTTTCATTATACCCTGTATAAATAAAATCAAATTAATGCAATTGGTTCTACTGTTTTTAAAGGCCATACAATTTCCAAATCTATAGCATGTAAAAAATTTGACTGATCATATTTCTTTGTGTCTTTTTCTAAATTATTATTTTCTATTTATTTAACAGTTTATTCTTTAAAAATTCTCCTTACTGAATAATGAAAATCGAAAATGAGAAATGCTTTATTACAATTTTATTTATTTTATTAATACAAATTAAAGAGAAAACAAAATACAAAAAACACAATCTTTCAATTAATATTTATTAAAATTTTTTCGCTTATTTTAAGAGCCGAAGTTCTAGATGCACTTTATAGATGATCTTGAAATTAAATTTTTTTTACAGAACTAAGAATTTATGTCTATATATTGTGAATCTTAAATAGTCAATAATACACTTATGTTGCATTAAATTTGCAGTAACTGCGGTCTACAGGGTATCTCATTGTCTTGCTCATTTTATTAGAGCACTTGTTGCTCGTTGCATTTTTTGTCAATAATGTTTTAATTTATATGCTGCAAATTTTGGACTGGGATCGGCATCTGATTGCCTCAATAACTGCAGCAATGATCAATGCACCAAGAACTTCTCAGCTCTCTTCTCGCCCCAAAAATAAACTTCTCTTCTCAGCTGCAGTTTAAGGCCTGTTGCTGCCCGCTCCGCCCCCCTGGGGCGCATTGAGTGTCATTTAGTTAATGGGCCATAAATTGCGATCGCTCTTTTTCTGGAGGTTTGGCCAGCAAATTAGACTGGAAAAATGCAGAGACACAGGTAGGCAATAATCGAATATCAATGTTAAATTTTATCGGGAAGATGATCAAAGTGAGAAACAGAGAAAGTATCTGACAATGACAGCAAGAGAGATAGAGAGAGAGAAAATGAAAGAAGCTCGTCAATTGACAAAAAGGAGCAATTGAAAAGTAATGTCTTATTCGTTTAATAATGCTTGTATGCAATTGTTTTGAGTGATCGACAATCAGATATGACGCTTATAAATTTTAATAAAGTCTAGGGTATCTCGAGTACAATAGAATTTGAAATCTCTATTTGACTGTCTAATAAATAGTACAGCTTAAGACTTAAATCTACTGCTAAGTGTTTGATTATTAGATACTTTTTTTTTGATTACTGAGTTGCAGGGTATCTTAAGTGTATCAAGTGCGCAAATATCATGCTTATGTAAACATTCTTACGTATTTTTTTTTTTTAGAAACTTCGCTGATATTATTAACTGAAGTTCAATTTGTGTTCTACCGTTAAATGATTGACTAGTAGATACCACGCTTTTTATGTTATTCGTTCATGAACAGCTTGACAATCTGTTTTAAAGATTTTGAACGTTGCAACATGACTACAACTAGTAGTAGCTATTTCTTTTTGTCTACTTTTGAGTTACAGGGTAGTTTTAGGCTATCATGTGTAAAAATAATGGACATGTGAACGTTCTTACATATTTTCCTATGGTAAGATCGCTTCATTTTCCAACCTATGTTAAATTTGTACTTTACCGTTAAGTGACCGACTAGTAGATACCACGTTTTTTAAATCAGTTGCTTCAGAAAGAGCTAAGCAATGGGATATATCATCATCGTAGACTCTTTACATGAATGCACCCAAGTGGTTTTAAAATCTTTTGGCTTAAAGTGAACGACTAGTAGATACCACGCACCTTGTTTTATTTAAAAATTAAATATATTTTTATAATATTAAACAAACTAAACTTATAACTAGATTAGCTAGCTGAATAGAAGTGTAGATGTAAATACCCTGTAGATGTGCTTTAAGGGGTATCTAAGTTTTGTAGACAATCCTTGTCTATGCTTAATCTAGCTTTATTTAAACGTAGAGCCCATTTATCAGCTGCACTACAAGTAACTGGCCAAAACAGTAGCTGCAACATGTTGCCACATGTGGCATGCAGCTTTCGGCTGATCTGCTGTTGATTTCGTTTCCATGGAAAAAGGCAAAGCCGATGGCAAATCTGAAGCGCCGTTAGGCCTGATGCCTTCAGTTGCCTTGGAGGCGTGGCAAAGTCAAATAAAACAAACGGTACATTTTGTGTGGCAAGTGGCAATGTGGCAAGAGGCGCCTGTTGCGTCTGTTGCGCCTATCGACAGGCGCATCAGTAAATTTGCGAATTTTTACGCTGTTGCAACACGCGTTTGGCTTAATACGAGTAATCGGCAAAAGTTGCTGTTGCAAGTGGCAAGTGGCAAGTGGCAATGTGATGAGTTGTCTGACTTTAACCTACGTTCGCTTCAGCTTCATCTTCTGCTGCTGCTGATGATGATGATGATGCTGACGACCAGAAGGTTGATGCTGATGGTGTTGATTGTGCGCCAGTCAAGTGTAAGCTGCACATTAGTCAAAAAATATGAAAAAAGCGAGTAAAATATTGAAAGAAGAATAACAAAAAAAAAAAAAAAAAAAAATTTAAAAAAAATAATAAAAATACAAAAAAAAAAAAACAAGTTGCACTGAGAACTTAAGCGGCTTAAGCACAGCTAGCAGTCTCATGAATGAAAACATGCCACATACTTTAGACTCAATACTCCATACTCCATTCTGTATACACTCCATACTCCATGCTCCTTACTATACTCCATACTCCAAGCTCCATACGAAACTCGATTTTACCAGGCAACAGGTCAGCGACGTCTTCAGCGACGTCTTTTTCTCATCGTTGGTAGATCGTTGCGATCGCTGTGATCACTGTGATCGTCTAAAATGGAACTGGAATTTAAGCTCAGCATTTGTTCTGTCTGTCCACAGATTCATCGGTGCGTCTGTCTGTCTGTCTGTCTGTCTTCTCTACTGTTATTATGAGCATAGCAACTGTTTTATGAAGATTGCAAATCGATGCAGAATTTGACAAGGAAAAGGAAAGAAAAAGGAAAAGAAAAGGAACTATAGTATATGGCGTATAATAATATAAAAATTATTATTATTATTATTATAAAAAAAAAAAAAAAAAAAAAAACTCTCATATTTCGATAATAACAAAAAAAAATTAATATAAATTAAATTCTTTTATAAACATAAATAATTTAAATTAAAATTAAAGGATAATTTTTAAACATTTATTTTTTTATCATATAAATCTATAATAAAAGCTATTTTTCAATTTTTAAAAACAAGATTATTTTCAAGTTTTTGAATAAAAATACTCGATATTTGAAATTTTATTATATATATATGTGTTCTGTAAGAATATGTGATAAATCATATGAAAAGTTGATAAAAGATTTGCTTAGATTTTGAAAATACAATGCTTTGTTCAATGGAAATGTTTATTTAATTTGTATTTTCAAAAGTAGTTTATAATATTTTATTAATTTTTTTAATTGAAAAATTATTTATATCTTTAATTTTTAATTTAAAATATTTTTTACACTCCCTTATTAAGACAATTTTTAAGAACAGTGTACAGTAGAAAAAAACCCTCAAGCTAAATTTTTTTTTATACATTTTGTTTAAAAACAAAGTATTGAAATCATAAGGTGTAAATATAAAAGAATTTGAATAGACTTAAAATAAGGTTATACATTTTTTAAATTTCTCTTGATCATGCCTATTACAGCTTTTGTATATAGTCATACAATCTGTTTGTGTTTGATATATCTAATATTTTTTAAATTAATCGGAATTCGATAAATTCGATTTTGAAGTTAGATAATGGTCTTAGACATATTTCTTGTATATATCATTTTAAGCTTGTAGAGTATTAAACTTTCGAGCTGTTTAAAATTTCAATTTGGCTACCAATTTTAATTATGAAGCCGCTACAGAAAAAGCAGAAGAAGAAGAGCAAAAGAAGAAGAAGAAGAAGAAGAAGAAGAGCTGAAGACAGAGCCCGCTGACTGTGAGTCTGAATCTACCACTGAGACTGTGTTTGGGTTTTTTTGCGGAGTTCTTTTTGAGCCTGGTCTTAATCCACTTGTTCAAACGCTGTTGATATTCATATGCTTTGTCAGTTGATTCGCTAATATGACGTCTGATGTGGCTGCCGTTGCACGTTGCACGTTCCCAGTTGCCAGTTGTTGGTTGCAAGTTAAGAGAGAGATTTGGCTGGGCTGCGAAAATTTGCACTTTTGACTTGGGACGCCGCAAAACTTTTAATTTTCGCGGATGAGGCGAAAATAAATAAAGCTTGAATAATGGCTAAGCTACCGCAGAAGGACAAGTTGGCAGCAGGAACAGGAACAGGAGCAACGTCAGGTTCGGGCCATCATTCCAGCGTTAAAGTCACTCATTAAACACAATTTTGAACTGGGCTGCAACTTTTGCCGGGCGCTTGGCAATTTGTGAAGCTAAAGAACTTGAGATCTACAGAATTGGGTAGCAGGATCAGCAGACAGGATCAAGAAGGGCAGAAGAGACGATCAACGTAAGACGACGACGATGTATTTGATTTGTGCGCGATTTGATTTTGATTTTTATGCTGTGTGTTGCACGTGTTTGTGGGTTTTTTGTTTTTTTTTTTTTGGAAGGAAGTCAACTCTTCAGACATCGTTGGTGTTGCTCACTCATCAGCGATAATGATGGGCAATTATATAGAGAGCGCGCCTTTCACAAACCATAAAAAAAAACAACAAAAACCAATCGAAATCCCACAGTTGGCAATACCCAAAAATAAAGACTATGAAGTGTGGAAATAAAGCAACTCGCGTGGCTCCGTTAGGTAGGCTTAAAAAAATACACTTAAATAAAGGGTTAGCACACTTTTCGAGGAGAGTGAAAGCTAGAGAAAATATGTTGCTAAAATCTGAAATTAATTTACTTTATTCAATTAACTCAAAATATATTTTAAAATATCTTTGATTCAAATAAAAATAAGTTTTATGGAGATTATTTAAATTTTTAATATCTTATTAAAAAAATACACTTTAAAAAAGGGTTGGCACACTTTTCGACGAGAGTAAAAGCTAGAGAAAATATGTTGTTAAAATCGAAAATTAATTTACTTTATTCAATTAACTCAAAATATATTTTTAAATATCTTTGATTAAAATAAAGTTTACGGGTTTTGGCAATTTTGGAATATGCAACTTCTTATGTGGTAAATATGGAGTGTAAAACTGTGAAAGATAGCATTTCCTTATGATAAAAAACATGAAATTATTTATACTTAATTCGATTTGCTTTAAACTTATCATTAGATTTATCATAAGAAGAAAATTATATTATTGTGAGATTATTTAAATTTTTAATATTTTATTTAAACAATTTTTATAACTTTATAAAATTTATTTAATTTTATAAATTATTAAATTAATTAAAAATTTTTTTTTTTTTTTTCATTTAGATTTAGTAATCAAAGAAATATTACTTTAAAATGTTTATACAAAAAATAAAATTATTTTCATCAGAATGTTATACTCTATAAATGAATATTTTTAAAATATTTTTAAAAAATTTAAAATAATTTTTACTTTTTTCGATTACTATAAAATTTAACTCTAAATATCTATGCTAATAAAAATACGACACGTGTTTCGGGAATTGTGGAAAACTCATTAATTTGGGTGAAAAATAAAGAGCACAAGATTGTAAGGCTAAAAAATATTATTTAAGAATTTTTTTCTTCTTTCTTCTCTTCTTACTTCTACAAGTAAGCTACAACTTGCCTTTAAAACCATTTGTTATTTAAAATTACGTTGTTTGCTACAAGTATAAAAAATAGCAATAAATTTATAATATATATTTTAAGGCAGCAGTTATCATTTATAAATATTTATTTTTTAAATAAATTTAATTGATATAGTTTTTATACCCGATTTCTTTTATCACTCTCATATGCAAGAGTATTTGCACTTCGACAACTTTTTCAGTTAATTATTCACTAAAGTAAATTCTATTTTCAGCTTCTTTTTCCTTCTTTTTTTTCGCAGTGTGGAGCTGTTGTCAATGGGGCAATTGATATATGGTCGAAGGGTTCGTTTGTCCTCGTCTAATGCCGCATTACTTCATTAAGCGAAGCTCCGTCTTTTAATTATGCGCCAGCGCATAAGAATTTTAATTTGAGCTGGAGCCAAAGTTGCATTAAATCTACTGCATCTTTGTGGCTACCACCTTTCTTGCTCCTTCCTCCTTCCTCCCACTTGATCCTCCCATTGCCTGGCTCCTCGTATTGCCTTCCTCCTTGGCACAGTGTGCAATTCATTGTCAGCAAACAAATGCGAATGGCGGTTGATGAATGCGCCGATGCCACGCACATGCGGAGGAGGCTGGCCAGGATATTCTATGGATATGGCGCATTATGTGCACAAATTAATTTATGTACAGACTCCAGAAATTGGCGAGACGGCAGCCACAACAGGCTTATACCCAGCACTTTTATTCGGGTGCCATAGACAGTGCCATACAGTAAGAATTTCTACATAAATTTTACATTTTTATAATTTTACTTTCATGTATAGCTTAAATACATTTTTTCTAATTTTATTTTCAATTAAAATTTAAATTAGATTTGACATTTATAAATTAATAAAATATATTTGACATTAATGAAAAATATTAAGTTAACAAATAAACGTATTAAAAATGTTCTATAGTTTCTGTTTATTTCTTGTGCTGGCGCCATTGTAGTGCGTCTGCTTGACAACAGAGGGCTGCATAATATTCTTAGAGGGTTATTTTGATATGCTTAAAATTGGAAAGTTTCTTTTTCAACCAGAAATTTCAAACTGACTCTAGATAGCGACAGAATAATCAATGAGGAAAGTTCATTTTAACTTAAGCGTTTTTACAGGGTATTTTACAGTTCGTTTATTCATTAAATTTTTGTAAATTGTTCTATTTATATAAATTGTTCTATTGACTTTAGAATCAATAAATATTGAACTATAGTTACTCTTTAATAAAGCTATAGCTTGAGCTTATGGTTAGTTTTATTGAGTTTACAGAGTATATAATAATTTTTTTTATATAGTAAATGTATTTCACATGCATTGAAATTAGATAAAAACATTGTTATAAAGTTTCACTCAGTTTATTTCATAAAAAAATTATTATTATGTCATGACTGGAGATTTATTCACTCACTTAACTCACTTGGCTCCATCCGTTATTTAGGGTATAATTTAGAGCTCAGTAGCAGCATATTGCTGCTCAGCCTTCCTTTACAGGGTATCTTGGGGCTGTGCATGACTTCACATTTATCGACTCTCTTGACTCAGTTGACTCTTTCCGTTATTTTGTACATATAAGAGAACTCGGTTGCAGCATTTGACTGCTTAGCTCTGTTTTACAGGGTATCTTGGAGCTGTTCATAACTTTACATTTATCGACTCACTTGACTCACTTGACTCAGTTGACTCATTCCGTTATTTTGTATATATTTTAGAACTCAGTTGCAGCAATTGACTGCTTAGCTCTGTTTTACAGGGTATCTTGGGGCTGTGCATGACTTCACATTTAACGACTCACTTGACTCAGTTGACTCTTTGCGTTATTTTGTATATTTTAGAACTCAGTTGCAGCATTTGACTGCTTAGCTCTGTTTTACAGGGTATCTTGGGGCTGTGCATGACTTCAAATTTATCGACTCACTTGACTCACTTGACTCAGTTGACTCTTTCCGTTATTTTGTATATATTTTAGAACTCAGTTGCAGCATTTGACTGCTTAGCTCTGTATTACAGGGTATCTTGGGGCTGTGCATGACATCACATTTATCGACTCACTTGACTCAGTTGACTTTTTGCGTTATTTTGTATATTTTAGAACTCAGTTGCAGCATTTGACTGCTTAGCTCTGTTTTACAGGGTATCTTGGGGTTGTGCATAACTTTACATTTAACGACTCACTTGACTCACTTGACTCAGTTGACTCTTTCCATTATTTTGTATATATTTTAGAACTCAGTTGCAGCATTTGACTGCTTAGCTCTGTTTTACAGGGTATCTTGGGGCTGTGCACATTTGTTAGCTGCTTCTTAAGCATTCCTACTGGTTCACACCACAATTTGTGCCGCGATTCACAGAGCTGTTTGTTTGTTTGCTGGATTCTTGGTTTGTTTGTTTGTTTGTTTGTTTTTTTTTCTCTCCCCCTTTTTCGATGGTTGACTTGGATGACTTGGTTGACTTGGTTGGATTGGTGCTCCCGTTGGGCAGCAGGCCGCGCAATTACGCGCTGCACTTTGATACCTTTTGGCTCTGGCTTTTTGGGGCCAAGACACAATTCAAAATGTTCGTGTTTAAGCGCTATTAAGTGGCAAAAATCGCGCGCGCATCAGCTGAGGATGAGACTGAGGATGAGCATGTGGATGAGGCTGGATGTGGATGAGGATGTGAATTTGGTTGAGTGTTTTTGAGGTGGAGCATGTCGAATGTGACCACGCGCATGCTCAGTCAACGGCCTGGGCCGCCTGCGTGTTGCTTATAATTAAAAAAAACATGCCAAGCTGAGGAGCTGAGGCAGCAGCGGAGACTGCAGCGGAGGCAGGAGCGGAAGCAGCGGGCGCAGCAGCTCATCAGCTGATGAGGGAAGCGGAGGAAGCAGCCACAAACAGCAAAATCAACTTATTTGCCTTTCCATTGAAATAATTAGTTCAAAGTTAAATATTGGCTCTGGCTGCGACTTGCAACTGGGCGCTGACGAGCGGCAAGGGGCAAGTGGCAAGAGAGGGAGGGGGGCTTATCGCATTTAGGCGCGGAATTAATCGATTTGCGTACCGGGTGCGAAAACATTGGTGCGGCTTTAATTGATGCGTGCACAGCACGACAGGCCACTGGGCCAACCACTTGCCACTTGCCGCTTGCCACTTGCCACCGAGAGGGAGGGGGGCATGATTGGATAGAGTTGTATAGCTATTGATTAGCTGGCCCATCAGATACCAAGTGGTTCACTCTTATCGGCGGCGTGTCAACATTCCAGATTAACCAGCTCCAAAGCTGCTGTCAACAAGTTAGCGAACAGCTCAAAAAAAATATAAGAAAACCAACAACAACAGACAGCTTGCAAAGCTGTTAAAAGCTATAAACAAGTTGAAATACTTTTATAAGCATATAATTAAATGCTTTAAAATTTAAAAGCTCAGCTTTCTAGCTATTAAAAGTGACCAGCAATATTATAGAAAGCTCATTAAAGCTTACAATCAAATAAATCACGCCTTGTGATTGATGTTGAAAAGCGTTTAAAAGCTCGCAAGTGCTTAGAAAATGAAAAAAGCCCTTAACGCTAAAAACTCTGGTATTTTAAATCAATAAAATGCAGAAAAATGCAGAAATTATAAATAAAGATATGTGTTGAAAAGCTTCTCAAAGCTTATTTGCTCAATAAGTATTAAGCGAATGTGATTAAATGCTTCAAAAATAAAAAGCTCAGTTTTCTAGCTGTGAATAAAGTGAATTTAAATGTGAAGGTAATCAGAAATGTTATTGAAACTTTGTTATTAATCTTGAACAGCTTTTGAAAGCTTTCTTGTGATGGTACACAAAAATATCATTGAAAACTCATTAAACTTTGCGCTTTTAGATGCAATTTAAAGTTTATTAAAGAATTTAAATCACTTAACTATAAAAACAAAATTAATGACAATTATTTTTGAAAGCTGTAGTTTTTGTTTTTTTTACCGGTTAAGATGAATACTACGGGATTTAAGTTTAACTTCAACTTTTGTATATTTACAGTTTTTTATGCAAAATTGTATACATTTTACTTTAATGATTAATTTAATATTTTGTGTTCTATAATTATATGTTAAATTCTTAAATAAAAGGTTTCCTTTTGGTTACTGGACTAGACGTTTACTAGACGTTAAATAAAAAATATATATGGATAAATTATTTTTCTTTTATTTAGATTTTGAATACTAAATAATAATTTTTCCTTTTGTCCACTAGTTTAACTAGGCGTTAAATCAAAAAATATGCATAGATAAATTCTAGAAACTTCAGTAAAGCTACAGCGAATGTATGTTCGATAGTAAAAAAATGTAAATAAATGTTTTATTTTTTTTAGAATTTATTTAAATAGGTCGTTGATTAATTATACATCATACACTGCAAAAAAAACCAACTTCTAAAATCAAGCACATTCGTCTTAAATATTTTGTTCTTAAAATAAGATTTTTTGTAGCTCAAATAACTAAAGCTAAGATTATTAATCTAAAAATTATTCAACTCTTAATATAAAAATACAAATCTTAAATTGGTAGGAAAGTATAAATATGTACTATTTCATATGGAACAATTAGTGGACTCGTGGCGCTCTGGTTAGAGAGGCCGCTTCAATTGTGAAGCTGTAGGCGGCGGTTCGAATCCCACTCGTAACGAATTTAAAATAACATTTATAAAATTACTAAAACAGAATAAAATCTAAATAAATCAAAATTTAAAAATAGAAATATTATAAATATATAAAAGTAATTATTATTTATTTTATTTTTTGATTTTAATTTTAAGAACATTTATTCTTAAAATAAGCACTTGGTCTTGTTTAAAATGTATTTAAAATCAAGATGTGTTCTCTTAATTTAAGAATTTTATGTTCTCGACGCATTTTTTAGACCAAAAATCTTAGGTCTAAGAACAAAATCTTGATTTTAGAACATTTTTTTATCAGTGCAGCAGGCATCGGTTCGAATCCCAAACGTAACAAAGTAAAATAACTTTTATAAAATTACCAAAACAGAATAAAATGTATAATATATAAATCATAATTTAAAAATTTCAATAAAAATATTATACATTTTAATCTTATTTATATTTTTTTAAGTTATAATTTTAAGAACATTGATTCTTAAAATAAGCACTTTGTCTTATTTAAAATGTTCTTAAAATCATTTTTTTTATCAGTTTAGCTGAGCATGGAGGGTAGTAAGGATAATCATCTATAAAAGCTGGTTCCAATTATTTATTGAATTTATGATTAAAATAATTATAAGCATATACTAAGTATTTGCAACGAAAAATTTAGAATGTACGAAAATTAAGCAAACATCTTATAAGTTTTCATTTTTTTAGTCAATTCTTTTTTCTTGGACAGTTAAATAGTTGATTGTTTTGTTAATGTTTTGGTTGGAGTTTAATACTAACTGCAAAATAAGAGTGCAGCTATATATTGTGGCCATTGGTAGGACCACCTTGGTCAGAGATCGCAGCGGGTCAGTGTGTTGAATGTGTGGAGTGTGTGGTCCTGGACAACAGGATGCAGGATGAGTACAATGCATGTCCATGAATTGCATAAAAGTAATGAACCCAACTGAACAACTGAACAACTGAACAACTGAACAACTCAATTAAGCAAGCCATAGACTGAGGAGATGCATAAGTGGGAGATCGCATAATGGACGATGGTCGAGCCAAGCGGGAAGCGGGAACTGAGAACTGAGAACTGAGAAGCGGGAACCGGGAAGCGTTGTCTGCCAACAATTTCCGGCCATTGGACCGAAAATTGAATTGTCAGCAGCACAAGAATAAAGTAAAAGATGAGCATCAGGATGAGCACAAGGACCAAGCACATACATATGCACACAAGTACTACACTGATAAAAAAAATGTTCTAAAATCAAGATTTTGGTCTCAGAACTAAGATTTTTGGTCTAAAAATTGCGTCGAGAACATCAAATTCTTGAATTAAGAAAACACATCTTGACTTTAAGAACATTTTAAATAAGACCAAGTTCTTATTTTAAGAATAAATGTTCTTAAAATTAAAATCAAAAAATAAAAAAAAAGAAAATGAAAATTATTTTTTATATTTAAATTTTTTTTATTTTTAAATTTTGATTTATTTAGATTTTATTCTGTTTTAGTAATTTTATAAATGTTATTTTAAATTCGTTACGAGTGGGATTCGAACCGCCGCCTACTGCTTCACAGCTGAAGCGGCCTCTCTAACCAGAGCACCACGAGTCCACTAATTGTTCCATATGAACTAGTACCTATTTATACTTTCCTACCAATTTAAGATTTTTATTTTTATATTAAGAGTTGAAGATTTTTTAGATTAATCATCTTAGTTTTAGTAATTTGGCCTTAAAATAATCTTACTTTAAGAGCAAAATATTTAAGATGAATGTTCTTGATTTTAGAACTTGGTCTTTTTTTTCAGTGTATATATATGTATATATATATATAGGAACCCACACACAGTCTGCACAGCACACACACCTGAGATCACAGCTGGACTTTTGGTTTGGCTTGGTTTCTTTTCATTTTTCGGGTAAGTGAACTTGAACGCATTGTAGCCAAAAACTTGATTATTATGAGGCTGCTGCGACGGATGTCCGGCGCACAGGATCAACGTAATGCACTTGGGCAAGACAGCGACGCCGACTGCAGCAGAGGCAGCGACTGCGACTGCGACAGAGGCAGCGCTGACAGCTTCCAAGATTGCTCGAATTTACGACAGTTTCGATTATTGCCATCAAGTCTGGTCCAATCGCCAGGCCGTGACACGCGTTGGCATTTTCCAAAGAAAATTCCCTAACTAAAGAAAAGAGATTTTCGGTTCGGTTTGTCTGTTTCCCATTTATTTTTGCGCCTTTGTCTCGCACTTTGATGCGTGTGAAAAACGAACAATGCAATACAATGGATAAATACGTTTCAAATAGATTTTCAATTACAAATTTACGATTGTCAATGTCCATTGTCCTGTCGCTGTGTCCTTTTGTTTGCATCCCTGCACATCCTTAAACAAAGCGTGCGGCTGCGACTGCATATCAAATTCATTAGGATTGCCCTCTGACCTCTGCTTCTCATATCCATGGTTCAATTTCAGACCAAGCTTTGACTTTGACCAATTTTGCACAGAGTTTTCACAGAGTTTCTGCTTCCTTTTGATAATATTAAGAGGGAGTAGTATAGATTTATAGTGTGATATGTAATTGTAAAAAGTTCATGTACTTTTTTAAATTAAATATGATTTAAGAAGCTGAGTAGAGGTTAAGCCTAAGATTGAAAATTTTAAATTTCGAAAAAGTCATTAATTTAAATGCAGAATTTATTTAGAGGCCAATCTTTGTTTAAAATGACATTCCGCTTGAAAATCGGTTCAGATTTGGGAAAGTTATGAGAGTTGGAAGTTAGTCAAATCTTTGACTTAGCCACTTTACAAGTCAAAATTTTTGTCCGATATGACATGATTTTTTACAGAAAAATGAAAGGTGTGAGAATCAAATTTAAAGTGTTGTTTTATACTAATTACGCTGTAAGGAGTTCATTAAAAGTGATAACTTGAGATTTAAAATTTAAAATTTTCAAAATTTCAAAGGGGGGACCCTTAGCATGAAACCCGTGATCTGGAGGAAAATAATTTTTTTTACAAAATTAATTAAATTTGAATGCAGAATGAATTTAGAAGCTAAACCATGATCAAAATGACATTCCGTTTGAAAATCGGTTCTGTTTTGACAAAGTTATGAAAGTTGGAAGTTGGTCGAACCTTTGACCTAGCAACTTTACAAGTCAAAAGTTTTGTCCGATTTGACAAGATTTTTTACAGAAAAATGAAAGGTCTCAGAATCAAATTTAAAGTGTTGTTTTATACTAATTACGATATAAGGAGTTCATTAAAAGTGATAACTTGAGATTTAAAATTTTCATTTTTCAAAATTTCAAAGGGGGGACCCTTAGCATCAAACCCGTGATCTAGAGGAAAATAATTTTTTTTACAAAACTAATTAAATTTGAATGCAGAATGAATTTGGAGGCCAAACTTAGATCAAAATGACATTCCGCTTGAAAATCGGTTCAGTTTTGACAAAGTTATGAAAGTTTGAAGTTGGTCGAACCTTTGACCTAGCAACTTTACAAGTCAAAATTTTTTCCGATTTGACATGATTTTTTACAGAAAAATGAAAGGTGTGAGAATCAAATTTAAAGTGTTGTTTTATACTTATAAGGATAAAAGGAATCTATGTATTAGGAGAGAAAACTTAAGATTAAACATTTTAATTTTTCGAAATTCCAAAGGGGGAACCCTTTGGTATTAAAACCAGCATTAGCAACAACATAAGTAAAAGCACAAGCAAAACTATTAGCATTGGCACTATCATTATCATTATCATTAGCATTATCATTAGCATTGTCTATGAGTGCTCCATATTTTTCATCTGTTCAAAGAGTATTTTTTATTCGTCTAGCCATAATAATTGCATTTCTTTTTGATTATTTTGAATACTGGCTTCTTGCTCGTGAATTTTTAATTTTCGGGAGCTGCGTTTTCGCTCGTTTCACACATAAAAATTAATACGCAGTTTGAATTGTTCAAAAGTCAGGGCTGAGTCGGTTGTCCGCTTGGAGCAGACCTTTAGTTGGATCGGTTCGGATCGGATCGGGTTTGCTTTGCTTTTGCAGTGACAACTGTGCAAGTTGTCAACGATTTGGGTTGGCGCTGATTTATGCCAGAGGTTGCAGGCAACATTTCTGCAACCAGTTTGCAGTTAGCAGTACATTAAAATTTGTCAATTTAATTGAATTTACAATTTTAGAATATTTTCAGCGGCCGCTGAGTCAATTTAATTTTGTATTTTAGAATTTTTATCATGATTGAAATGTGCATTACTCGCTGCATTTTACAATGCCACGTCTGATGACTTATCACAAATTAAGCAAATATACTAAAATGCAACTGCAATGCAAGGGAAGTGAGAACTAAGAGATACCCTAATTTTTTATACTTTTTCGAATGGGAAGAGCAATTGGATATAATTATGTATTATAGTTATTGTATTATTATAATTATATATGTTATTGTTTCTGTATATTATTTATTTAATTGTTTTAATTTAATTTCATTTGATTTATTGTCTTATCCTAGCGCTACAAGTATAAAACTTTTAGTTTACTGCGCTAGTCACTAAAATATGTTTATAATTAACATTTAAAAAATTAAGGTTACCCTATTATTATTATTAGATTTAGTTTATCATTAGACAATTTTACTTATACTAATTTTTGTTTTGTTTATTAACATAACTTAATTTTATTTTATTGTATTTTATTTTTATATTTATTTATTTATTGATTGCGTTACTTAAGATTTTTTAGCATTTTATTATAAAATATATTGTGATGTGCCTCTAATTATTTTTTAATACTATTTTGAATGAGCTTCATTAATCCTTTTACCCTTATGAATGCGTTTTGGGTATTTTTAAATTAGTTCCTCTAAAAATAGTAGTGAAATAATTGTATTTTATTTTAATATTTGATTTATTTATTGATTTCGTTACTTAAGATTTTTAAGCATTTTATTATAATATATATTGTGATGTGCCTCTAACTATTTTTTAATACTTTTTTCAATGGGCTTCATTAATCCTTTTTTCTTTATAAATGCGTATTGGGTATCTTTACATTAGTTCCTCTAAAAATTGTAGTGAAATAATTAAGACTATGCTTGTGAGTCAACATTGTAGGATAAATTTGATATGTTTTTTTCCCTACAGCAGGCAGTGAAAGTTAATGACACATTCTTGGTTAATGTCAACCCCACAGGTCGAGTCATAAGTCATGATCATTTTGGTAACTGTCATGTCTCTAAGGACCTATCTCGCCGTAAGGATCACAGCCACAGCATCCTGATGGCAACTTTCTTGGTCCTGACACCACCAAAATCTTTTACGAGCATAACTAATTTTTGTCATTCTACTCAATTTTTTTGGTGGCTAGAGAGTTTTACGACTTTCACCTACCGCAGAATGCGTTAACCCTTGCTGGGGTCAATTAGTAAGCCAGGCGATAGGAAACAAGCGACAAAACAAATGGGACAGGACATGAGAGATATGTCGACACAGTAGCCAAAGGTCGACGGGTCCATGATCTCTATCAGACGCGAGATGAGGAAGAAAGAGAGAGAGAGAGGGTTGTTAATTAGAAATTAGAAGGACCCACAGCTAAGCAGATATCCTTTTTTCTTAATATTTATCCTTTGGCCTCAGCCTGCTGCACACTTTCTTTCGCCGTGTAATTAAAGTTGCCGATCTGCGGCCTAATGAAATGTTTAATGGACCAAAGATGAACCGTCTTCAGGGCTGAAAATGTGGGTCAACCTCGGTGTGTGTGCGTTTGTGTGTGCGAGTGTGTGTGTGTGTGTGTTTGGCTCAATTTGGGAGCTTCGTTAATGCCAGTGCTGGATATAGTTACTAATTGTTTGTTATTAGCGCGCCGTTCTGTAACTGTTTGGTTTTTTTTTTTGTTTTTTTATACCCTGTAAACAAGGCAAATAACTAAAAAGGGTCTACCAACTTAGTGTTAAAACTTTAAGCAGTCATTAGAAATCAAATCTAAAATTTTTATTGCTAAAATTAGTTGAAAATGTAGTAAAATATGTATACATATTAATATGATTTAATGTACAATATTTTTCCACACTTGGCATATTCTTCAAAACTCGCTAACACACGCAAATTAAAATATAGAATTCTGAATTTAAATATGCTTTTAGTTAAATATTTCAAATATTTGTTCTGAAAATTTCATAACGATCGCTTGGAAAATATAAAAGTTATTTGACTATTAGTCGGACACTTTCGAGCTGACAATTTTAAATATGAAAATTTGTATATATAAATAGTTTAATAATAATAAAATTTATTTTAAATATATCATAAATGCCACAGTTATTGCTATGGTATATAACTAGGGTAACTGTCCGTCGAGCAGGTTGGATTCGCAACGCTTTGCAACGGTACTCCTCAATATCGTTTTTGGGATTATGCGCACGCATTGATTGTAATCTTTCCATATTCTTTTTTCGCTGCTCCACGGCCAGAATGGAAGATTGGCAGAGTTGGAAGATGAGAGATGGGAGATGTGAGAGCTGGGAACTGGAGTTGGAGCTGGGAGCACGTTGATCGATAGCCATCACAACTCACTTGATGGGCCGCCGATCTCAACTCGATCACAACCCGTTTTCAGCAATTTTTGTTTTGCTTACTTTGTTTATTTTTTATTTTTCCAATTTTTTTTTTTTTTTTTTTTTTTTTTTTTGGTTTTGCATAAAACGCGCCTCATTTGCTTTACATGCCACAAAGCTTGAGTTGAGTTGAGTTTTTAAAAAGCGTTCAGCGCCGGCGTCGCCATCCTCATCAGCGGTTTGTGCGTCCGTCAGTCAGTCAGTCAGTCAGTCAGTCAGTTAGTCAGTTGGAGACCACCCAAGCAGCCAATATTTACCACCAAGGTTGCCTGACCACTGAGCCATTGGACACAACCAACACGGGATAACCACTCAGTTGGTTCAGTGGAATGGTGGCGCATCTTTTGCATTCATTTTGGGCTGCAAATTAGAAAAATGTTGCACGAAAATCAATAAAAGCTAATGGATGTTCATTTAGGGCGTCGACTAAATTGAAACCACATCAACTCTTTTACCTCTGGGCTAGTTGCTTGCCCAACAATGTGAGATAATTGCACTTGACCATCAAACCTGCCATTTCACTTAGGCGGTCTCTTAAATTGCACACAAAGTACAAATACTTCAAGACAATTTCCGTTTTACATTTTAGTTTTTTTCTCTCTCGATTTTTGTTAATTTTCTTACTAGTTTCTCTACACAATTTGAATAAATTTAGTGAGAATTTTGTGATCTTGTGATGTTGTTTTGAATTGAAAACATGTTAAAAACCATTCACACCATCAATTTTATCATTGTGCTAATGAAATTATAAACCATTAAAAAAATTTCAATATTTTAAAGGAATTTCTGGACGTGAAGGAATTTTTTTTATTACTTTTTAGAGCTGTGGTGTCCAAAAGTTGGCAAAAAATACTTTTTTCTATCACATGTGCTACGAAAAACTATTTTACTGCCTACTTTTTCCTACTTTTGGAATTAAGTACAATTAGGCATTAATTAAGAACTTGCTAAATAACATTTTTGTTAACCACATGCCAAATTTGTGTACTTTTTTTTAAGAAATATTAAAGGAAATTACGTAAATTAGTTGAGATTTATTCATTAACTTTAAACTTATTTATTTGTAAGCAAAATAATTTTTTTTTTTTTTTTTTTTTTTTTTTATAGCAATTTTAAAACATTTTGAAGCTTTTTGTATTAATAAACATCTGAAACCTCTTCTCTGCTGCTCTCAAATCAACTTCTTTATCAAATAAATCAAATATTATAAGGTATTTAAAAGTAAAGTGTATATATCATATTTTTGAATCAATTTCTTGTGACTTTAATAACTATATTTGACTAATTTTGCAATAATTTTCAGCTAGAAACATATTGAGCTTCTTATTCCCAACAATCTTTTAATATATCATAGGGTATTTAGCTCTAGAATTCAATTATGTCTGCTTGGAAAATTATTTAACTTGTATCTGGCAGAGAGTTATAATAGTTGTTATATCATACAAATGCGATATACTATCGCACACACCTCTTGAACTGATTTCAAGACTGCTGCAGCTCAGCTCAGTTGGGAATTACAGAGAGAGAAGGTGGGAAGGGGAAGAAAGAGTGGTAGAAAAGGAGGGAGCAAACTGCAAACCATTGCGCAAAGCAAATAAAATTATCTCATTACAAATTATGCCCGCAATGCTCAGCGAGTTGAGGAGGAGTATTCTGTGGATGCTGTGGAGGCTGTGGATGCTGCATGGGGCATGTGGCAAGCAGCCCTGTTGCACGCTCCTCTCGATGCGCGTACGCTAAATAGATTATGTCAAATGATCGAAATCACATCATAAATTCAGTTTGCCGAGCGGACCCAAACTTGAAGCCGATTCCGATCCCAAAACCCAAACTCGAAACCCAAAACGATGCACTCAAGTGCCGCTGGGTGCGAAATGAACGCGTCTAAAATCAAATAAGCCAGGGCGGCGCAGTGTAGGCGTGTGTAAGGGGGAGGGTAGGTAGTAGGAAGAAGAAGAAGGTGTCTTCTTATGGTCGAATCTTTGGATCGTTGGCTGCCTCTTTAACACGTTTTAAATGGAATGGCGAGCAGTGCGGCATTGATTATTGTTTTGCATGTGCCTCCCTAATCCCAAACAGATAACCCTCCTTTCCTCCCCTCCTTCCAGTCTTCCATGCAACTCTTAAAGTCTTCTGCTGTAATCCGAGGCCGGTAGCCAACGGCGCTTTGAAGGTGGAACTGAAACTGATAACGCACCACCGACACCAACAACGACTTGAACTGCAGCTGAGTCTTTGGCACTTTGAAACCGGGACTCCATCGGAGATTTGTGATTTTTTTTTTTTTTTTTTTTTACCTTGTCTGAAGGTGCAGAAGTTTGCTTGTTTGCCAGCCAAACAATAAAATATTGCAATGGCCAGCACAATAAATTCAATGGCTAAGTACGAATCAAAGAATCGAACATTGAGCATCGAGCAAGTATCGAAGAAATCGGATGAATCGAAGTTGGATCATTGGATGACTCCCTCACACTTTGCGTGCAAAAATCGATCAGCGCGAAATGGAAATTGAAGTTAAAAAGAGCTCAGGGCCTGTGGCGCTTTAAATATATATGCGATGTAGCCGCAGACGAGGGTGGATCTACAAGTTACTAATATCAAATATTTAAATAGAAAAGTAGAGTAACGGATAATATTAATTATGTAGGTACATTTTTAAGAAATCTCTATGTAAATCATTTTATTCAGCAATCTGTGTCAACTGTAGCAAATTTCATCGAGATAGCTTAACTGAGGGCCGAGTTAAGGTAGTTAGGATGTGATGAGCTGTCTATCAAAATCGAAGACCAGGAAATAACTGAATATTCTACCATATAAAACAATTTGTAGAAACTATAGTAAATTTTACTAACAAAGCTTTGCTTAACGCTGAGTTCACATAGATTGTTTGGGATGATTTATTTTTAAAAATAGATAATTAAAGAATAACTGAATATTCTACCATATAATACAGATAGTAGCAATTGCAGCAAATTTCGTCGACAAAGCTTTGCTAAGAGCTGAGTTCAGATAGATAGTATGGTATAATTCATCTATAAAAACAGAAAATCAAAGAATATTTTCATTATCTATCATATAATATAATTTGTAGCAGCTGCAGCAAATTTAATCGACAAAGCTAAGTAAAGAGCTGAAATCAGATAAATAGTATAGGATTTGTAATTATGGAAAATCAAGAAATAACTTTATTTTCAATGATATAATACAATCTGTTGAAGCAGCAACAAATTGCATACACATAGCTTGAATTTTCTTCACTTTTCTGTTGAACTTACATTTCATATTAAGTTAGGATAGATGTACTTGAGGGACAGCCCTCGCATATAGCATGCTTAAGATATACCCAGGCTATATCTCGATGCTGGGCAACAGGCCAATGACTTTGCAGTCAACTTTAAGCCGAGTGTCGGCTTTTGCGTGTGAATTTGCTTTGAAATTGGATAGTTTGGCAGTTAGAGTCGATGAATGTACATGGATCGTTGTCGGCATGCTTATAGAGGTTATGGAGTCAAGAAATTTGCTCTGGATTTGAGCACAGCTGGGCACAGAGTTCTTGCTGCTCAGTGTGTCTTTGGCATTATGATCATTGCCAGTTGAAATCAATTTGCAAATGGTTGAATGACATTGCCATGCCGCCCCTTTGTGACACTTTCCACAGTGCACAGTGTGGCAAGTGTAAAAAATGCATTTGCTTTGGCATCACAAGTCATCATCTGTGGGGTGATAAATTTTCAATTTGTTTGACTTGAGCTCTCGGTCAAAGTGTGACTCACACACAGAGAGAGAGAGAGAGAGAGAGAGAGACACCCACAACGTAGAATATATATTTCTCTATAGATTCTCAACTCTCTACACTCATTGAGCTGCTGCTGGTAGCGCAACGAATTTCAGTTGACACGGGGGAAAAGTAAAGCAGTAAAAACGCCGACGTTCATCATGGCCCATTGTGTGTAGTGCAACATTAGGTCATGCCACATCATAGATACAGCTACCTACACACAGTGTCTCCCTCTCTCTCTCTCTCTCTCTCTTCATCTCTCTCTTTCTGTCTGCATATATTAAAAACAATAACTCTTTGTGCCAAACTCTTGTTTCAACCACTTGGTGGGTCCAGCTAACTCATAAATATTCCCAGCAACCGGAACAAACAGAGAAAGAGAGAGAGAGTGTGTACGAAAGAGAGTTGACCATTATCTATTGAGCAAGTGACAAGTCCATTAGTAATGCCCGGCAAGTTAATTAGCATTTGAAATCTGAAATCTTCTCAGCTAAACGGCGGCTACTTTATGATATTCTCCATCAATTTCCATTTGAATGCAACTCTTAACTCACAAATACTTTAGTTAAAGGTTGTATTGTAAAAGCATTTCCTGTAAAAGTAAGAAATTTCCTTTTTTTTATAATTTAATAAAAGATTTTAAATTAAACAGATTCTGTTTCTTCTTACATAAATTAAGTCATGAAATTTGAAAGAACTATGTGTTTTTTTTTTAAATAATTCTTTGTTCCGCTCGAAGCTTCTCTACTTTTAGTGCGTCTAGCTCTTCGGCTATTCTATGCCCCTATCAATTGTTTTTCCCAGCTGATCTACTTAAGCTTCACTTTGCTTTAGTTGGCCCAGAATTATTTTCAATCCCAAACCAAATCTATAAGTATTATTTGAAATCAGGTGATTAAAATTATAAAATTGTGACTCTTGTTATCGATCAGTGAAGAGGCCACTCAATCAAGCATATCGAAGACTCATAATCCAAATAACCAAAAAATACATTTAAATGATTTGAGCTGTTTAAAGTTTTTTTTTGTTTCATATATTTTGTTTTTTTTTTTGTGTTTCCATATTCTTTGTCAATTTCTTTTTTCTTATTATCTATCTGTTTCAAAAATTTGATAGCACCGTATCTCAAGAACCTATTTATATTAATAGAATTAAATATTTTCATTTTGTTTCGCATCACAATCGTGACAAGCTTCGATAAATTGTTTGTTTTATTTGTTTTTTGGTATTGCAAAAATTATCAGCATCTGATATTTCTGGTGGGGCGTGCCGTACTACTTATAGATATGATTAAAATGTGATAACTGCAAATCAGAGCAAAGTTTAAGCACTTTCCTATGTAATCTTACTTAGCCCTCGAGGTGCTTGGCCTTCCACAAGCTTATAAAAGCCATAGATAGGTTTTCTTTATTAAATGTTTATTCAAGAAATAGTCAAATATTTACTTTTTAATAATTTGAATCAAATTATAAAACTTGACAGCTATCATATCAACAAATTTTCTTGAGAAACGTCTAATCAATACAGAATAAATTTATGAACAAATGAAGACCTAGATTTTAAGTTGTATTTAAAATACTCTTTACAATATATATTTAAATCGATTTTTTTCGTACATTTTACAGACAATATACAATAATTTGAGATAAGACTGAACAGTCTTTTGAATTCTTTAAAGCGAATTTTAGATAACAACACTGTAATTAGTTATATGGCCATTGTGTAGTTATATTTGCATTTAAATCAAATGATCTTAAGTATTAACTGAACGATTGTATTGAAATTGACAAATAGTTTTGATGGAATGATAATAAATCAATTAATAATGCGAATCATTATATCTTTTACATAAAAAACAATTAAAACACGAGGCAAAGGTTTCACATACTTGGTTTAACAAACTTTTCAGTAAACAATGATTGTACTACTTACCAAGTACTTGGTTCGCTCTATAACTGTTGGGAAAGAACATTATCAAAATAGTTTGATAAAAACACTTAAAACCTAATCACAACTTATCAAATAATCCGAAAAAAAAAACAGACCTTTACAAAATTCCATATGATCCAAGCAAAATGCATACTTAAAATTTAACAAGTAGAAGTATAATAATATACTCATTTTTTTTAAATCGGTAAAGCAGAGAGAACCTTCAAAATATTGAATTCAAATTTTTTGGTTCAAAAAAATCACTTTATTTTTTTTTCACAATTTTTTTGTTCTTTAAAAATAGTTTATAAGAGAGATTCAATATTTGAAAGAGTTCAACTAAGGAATATGATTTAAAAAATATTTGTCCGATGTTTTAAAATCAAGCTGAAATAAAATAAAAGATTGTAAAACATAACAAATAATGAAATTTAAGTAAATAAAAATAAATTTTGGAAATGAAGCAATATTTTAAGAAAGGTGTATTTAATATGATAATGATATTATTACTATTGCCAGTTAAATAGATTCGTCACGATGAAGTTAACTGAATAAAGTGGTCAAATTGTTTATAGTTGTCTCGCACTTGAATATTTCTTTGGCTGATGACGTAAACACTAGAAATTAATAATAAAAACAAATACGTACTCGTATATGAATTGAACGAGCCTGAGAAGCACTCTAAACGTCTGATCGTTGCGCCTGACTGATAAGAATATGCTCATATATGGTACAATCGGAAGATATTAACACCTTATCTCTGTCAGATCTTCAATGATTTGATTGAATTGCCTAGTCCAATTGCCTAGTCCAATATTGATAGCAGCTTGCGTATAAATAGCAGCCTGAGTTGTGCCCCTGAATTAGTCGAAGTTTAGTAGACAAACCACCAAATATGCTCAAGTCAATCGCCATTCTCGCTGTGGTCCTGGCCCTGGCCAGTGCCGAGCTGCACCGCATGCCGATCTACAAGCACGAGAACTTCGTGAAGACATCGGCTAATGTCAAGGCCGAGGTGGAGCATCTGCGTGCCAAGTATGGCCTGCCCATGAGCCGTGATGTCAATGAGGAGGAGCTCTCCAACTACATTAACATGGCCTATTATGGCGCCATCACTATTGGTACTCCTCCACAGAGCTTCAAGGTGCTGTTCGACTCGGGTTCCTCCAACTTGTGGGTGCCATCCAGCAAGTGTTGGTTCTTCGATGTTGCCTGCATGAACCACAATCAGTATGACCATGATTCCTCCTCCACCTATGAGCACAACGGCGAGAGCTTCTCCATCCAATACGGCTCCGGCAGTCTGTCCGGTTTCCTGTCCACCGACACCGTCGATGTCAACGGCCTGGTCATCAAGAGCCAGACCTTTGCCGAGGCCACCTCCGAGCCGGGCACCAGCTTCAACAATGCCAAATTCGATGGCATCCTGGGCATGGCCTATCAGCAACTTGCCGTGGACAATGTTGTGCCACCCTTCTACAACATGGTCTCCCAAAAGTTGGTCGATGACTCCGTCTTCTCCTTCTACTTGGCTCGCGATGGCACCTCCACCACCGAGGGTGGTGAGCTGATCTTTGGTGGCTCCGACTCGTCCCTTTACTCGGGTGAGCTGACCTATGTGCCCATCTCCCAGGAGGGTTACTGGCAATTCACCATGGACAGTGCCACCATCGATGGCCAGACTTTGTGCGATGATTGCCAGGCTATTGCTGATACTGGCACCTCTCTGATCGTCGTCACCGAGGAGGCCTACGACATCCTGAACAATCTGCTCAATGTTGATGATGATGGCATGGTCGATTGCTCCACCGTGGATACAATGCCTGTGCTCAATCTGAAGATCGGCGGCACCAGCTTCACCCTGGAGCCATCTGCATACATCATCCAGTCGGAGGGTAACTGCCAGTCCAGCTTCGAGTACATGGGCACCGATTTCTGGATCTTGGGCGATGTCTTCATCGGCAGGTACTACACTGAGTTCGATTTGGGACAGAACCGCATTGGTTTCGCTCCAGTTGCCTAAGAATTCTATTGAAATAAAACGAATTTTCTATCGCAAAAATATTGTAATTATCTATTTTCTATTTTTGTGTGACTTTCAAACTTGAAGGATTTTACAGTCTCGAGTTGTAAACACTTGAAATACTCAACATTCCAACGATTTGATATGTTGTAATATTACTTAACTGTTCTACTAGTGATATAATAGATTAATACACTGAAGTGCCCTTTTCTTGAAGGTAGACTCTGAAAATACCCTTTTGAATTTGATTTGAGAAGGGTATATTTATAGCCGCTGTTCACTACGATGATCAATTAAGCTATTTAAATAGATTTTGCTGGAAAATCAAAAACTCAACTATATTTTTATTCATCATAAAAGTTAAATTTTTTTCCATCACTGTCCATTATTTCCATACTTTTCCTTTGACACTTTTTTAAAAACTTCAAACTGTTATATTTAAGTCAAGTATTAACCGATTTCCTATTGAAATTTTCATTTCATCATTATTTGGCCCTTGTTTTTATTCTTTATCAAAACTGGAAAATAAATTTTTTTCCAACTCTGCCCATTTTTTTTAATTTTTTGCCTTTGGCACTTTTCAAAAACTTCAAACTGTCATAACTTTGTCAAATTTTAACCGAATTTTTTGCGGAATGTCAATTTAATCATTATTTGGCCTCTTTTTTGATTCTGCATCAAATTTGAAAAATTGAATTTTTTTTCCATCACTGTTAGTTTTTTTTTAAATACTTTCATTTAGGCGTTTTTTCAAAATCTTCAAGCTGTCATAACTTTGTCAATTCATAACCGATTACCTTTCGAAAACATTATTTGGCCCCTATTTTGGTTCTGCGTCAAAATTGGAAAGTTTAATTTTTTTTCCATCACTGTTAATTTTTTCAATTACTTTCATTTGGACATATTTTCCAAATATTTGTCAATTCTTAGCCGATTACCTTTCGATATCATTATTTAGCCCTTATTTTGACTCTGAATCAAATTTGGAAATTTGAGTTTTTTCCATTACTGTTCATTTTTTAAAGTTTTTATCTTTGACACTTTTCAAAGACTTTAAGCTGCCATACCTTTGTCAATTCTTAACCGATTTGCTTGCGGAAAGTCATTTTTATCATTATTTGGCCCCATTTTGGATTCTGCATCAAAATTTGCAAACTAAGTTTTTTCTATCACTGTCCATTTTTCCCATTTTTTACCTTTGACACTCTTCAGAAACGTTAAACTGCCATACCTTTGTCAATTCTTAACCGATTTCCCTGCGGAATGTCATTTTTTTCATTATTTGGCCCAGATTTGGATTCAACATCAAAATTTGAAGATAGAATTTTTTCTATAGCTGTCCACTTTTTAAATTTTTTACCTTTGACACTCTTCAGAAACGTTAAACTGCCATACCTTTGTCAATTCTTAACCGATTTCCCTGCGGAATGTCATTTTTTTCATTATTTGGCCCAGATTTGGATTCAACATCAAAATTTGAAGATAGAATTTTTTCTATAGCTGTCCACTTTTTCAATTTTTTAGCTTTGACACTTTTGAAAAACGTTAAACTGCCATACCTTTGTTAATTCTTAACCGATTTCCTTGCGGAATGTTATTTTTTTCATTATTTGGCCCAGATTTGGATTCAACATCAAAATTTGAAGATAGAATTTTTTCTATAGCTGTCCACTTTTTCCATTTTTTACCTTTGACACTCTTCAAAAACGTTAAGCTGCCATACCTTTGTCAATTCTTAACCGATTTGCTTGCGGAATGTCATTTTTATCATTATTTGACCGCTATTTTGAATCTGCATAAAAATAATATAATATAACTTAAATAAATATATTTTTTCTTTCTCAATCGAATACCAAACTTTGTTCCGAACTATAAATCCGATAAGCTGGTCTTGAGGTTATGAAAACTGATGTGACTGATATGTTAGAGTGAAGGGTATTGATTAAGTTGCCTCAGGGTACTTCAGGGGTTTTGAGTTCTCCCTAGAGCTACCAAAATGAGTAGGAAACATCGGCGATAAAGAGCCCCAACTAATGCCCTCTTCAAAATCAGTGATGTCAACTTCGAGTGGCTCGTGAATCTGGATTATTTGAAATGTCCAGCAAATGCGAATCCCGATTTCACACCTGAAAGATAATACGAGTACAACTTGTAGATATTAACAATCTTATCTAAAGTCCGATTTGCTATAATTTCTATGATTTGATAAGCAATTTGCTATAAATAAGCGACTTAGTAGCGCTTAGCAATTAGTCGAAATTTAGTAGACACCACCAACAATGTTAAAGGCAATCACAATCCTTGCCGTCGTCCTGGCCCTGGCCAGTGCCGAGCTGCATCGCGTTCCCATCCTGAGGCAGGAGAACTTTGTGAAGACTCCGGGCAATATCAAGGCTGAGGTGGAGCATCTGCGTGCCAAGTATGGCCTGCCCTTGTCCTTCCGCTCCGGCACCGAGGAGCAGCTCTCCAACTCGATGAACATGGAATATTATGGCGCCATCACCATTGGTACTCCCCCACAGAACTTCAAGGTGCTGTTCGACTCGGGCTCCTCCAACCTGTGGGTGCCATCGAACAGCTGCTCCAGCTATGCCTGCGAGGTGCACAATCAGTACGATTCCAGTGCCTCCTCCACCTATGAGGCCAACGGCGAGAGCTTCTCCATCCAATACGGCACTGGCAGTCTGTCCGGTATCCTGTCCGCCGATACCGTCGATGTCAATGGACTAACCATCTCGGGCCAGACCTTTGCCGAGGCCACCAATGAGCCGGGCACCAACTTCAATGATGCCCTGTTCGATGGTATTCTGGGCATGGCCTACCAGACAATTGCTCAGGACAATGTTGTGCCGCCCTTCTACAACATGGTGGATCAGGGTCTGGTCGATGACTCCGTCTTCTCCTTCTACCTGGCTCGCGATGGCACCTCCACCACCCAGGGTGGTGAGCTGATCTTTGGTGGCTCCGACTCGTCCCTCTACTCGGGTGAGCTGACCTATGTGCCTGTTTCCGAGCAGGGTTACTGGCAATTCACCATGGCCAGTGCCGACATTGATGGCAACAATCTGTGCGATGATTGCCAGGCTATTGCTGATACCGGCACCTCTCTGATCGTTGCTCCCGCCGCTGCCTATGAGACGCTGAGCGAGATCCTCAATGTGGACAGTGAGGGTATGGTCGACTGCTCCACCGTCAGCTCGCTGCCAGTGATCACCTTCAGCATTGGAAGCGGCACCTTCGATCTGGAGCCATCTGCATACATCATCCAGTCGGATGGCAACTGCCAGTCCAGCTTCCAGTACATGGGCACCGATTTCTGGATCTTGGGCGATGTCTTCATTGGACAATACTACACTGAGTTCGATTTGGGTAACAACCGCATTGGCTTTGCTCCAGTTGCTTAAATTTATCCAAGCGAACTTTCCAGTGATTAACTAACTAAATAATTATGGGTATTATCAAGGCTAACTCTTCAGTTAGCTTCGAGTTATGTATTCATAAAATATTGTAATATCATCTAACATGAGTCTGCATTTTTGTTTTTCTTTTAAATTGGAAACGGGTTAGATCGAAGTTAAATGAAATTAATAGATCTTTTATAACAATTTTCTATTTTTTCAATATTTCAATTTTTTTTTAACAATTTTCTTTTTTTTCAGTATATTTTATTCTATTTCTTAGCGCTAGATAAAATCACTTTCTATTACTTTTATTTTTTTTTTAAGTATTTTGGCTTTTTTTAAGGTAAAAATTGTCTTTTTATTGTATATCTTTTAACGTAAATCTGATGGGACTGACCCCGCCTTCTTCTGGCTATTACTCACATTTTTTTTGTACAAAATTAATAGACAATTTGTGCTCTTTAAGCACAGTGTCTAAAAACCCCTTAAGGTATTTTGTATACATATGAAATTTATATAAATTTTACTGTCTGCCTATTTTGTATGGAGTCCAAACCGCATGCACTAGGGGGCTGAAATTTGCACACAACATAGCTAAGACACATTTTATCGTGCAATAAAAATCGCGCGCCAAGTCTGACTTTTTTCTCGCCACATATAGCCTTTTTTCGCCAATTCTGGCTTTTTTTTGTGCAGCTCTGACTTTTTCACACCAAATCTTAAAATGTTGCCTGTAAATCTGGCGTTTTTACGCCAAAACCGGGTTATACTTGCCAAGCAAAGCCAATTACAATTGAAGTAAGTATAATTTTTTATCTTTCTTATCATTTTTATTCTATCTATAGTATAATCTATTGTAGTTGGCACGTGGTAACCGTTATTTTGATTTGATTTGTTATCGTTGCGCAGACACGTCATCGATGACGAATTCTTGACCAGCTTTAATGGGTTTGTCGTAGACATTTGGAAGGGCGCTTAAAAAACCATCAGTGACCATTAAGTTTTTCGATATTAACAATCTTATCTATGTGAGATTTAAAGGGATTTGATTGATTACGCTACACTGATAGCGAGTACAAAATTGGAGTATAAATATGTGTGGAGAGTACGAAAGAAACCTTAGTATCGAATTGGATATCCAAATAAAAATGCTCAAGGCTATTCTCGTGATCGGTTTGCTGGCGACACTCGCCGGAGCCGAGCTTCTACATCGTATGCCGATCTACAAGTGGGAAAATCCGGTGAAAAGTCGCGATAATTTAATGGCCGAGGTGTCACTTTTGTGTGTGAAGTACAATGGGACAAATACGAATGTCTTGAATATGACAACAGCACCGACAACAACTACAAGTAGTGGGAGTAATGAAGGCTTTGAGCCTTTACATCCAACGTTAAATAATTTCTTTTATGGTACAATTCAGATTGGAACACCTCCAGATTTCTTTAATGTAATGTTCGATACGGGATCTTCGAATCTTTGGGTGCCATCGTACAATTGCACAAGTCCAGGCTGCCTTTTTCACACCCAATACTTTCCGGGCCTGTCCTCTACATATAAGCCAGTGGAAAATGCGAACATTACCATCGCATATAATCTAGGTGCAATATCCGGTTACCTTGGAATGGATACCGTGCTTATTTCTGATAATCTTATGCGCATATCTAATCAAACAATTGTCGCTGCAACCAGTGAGACTGGCTTTAAGAATTATTTCTTCGATGGTATTCTGGGCATGGGATCTCCAAATATGGCTAAGGAGTATATAGCATCACCAGTCTACAATATGTATAAGCAAGGTTTGATAAGTCAACCAGTATTCTCGTTCTATATGGATTTTGAGGACACAACAGCATTTGATGGTGAAGTGATCTTTGGCGGTTCCGATTCCGAATTCTACGCAGGCAACATGACTTATGTTCCTGTTTCGAATCCTTTATTCTGGCAGTTCCAAATGACGGCCGCCTCCATGGAGGGCGTTTCCCTCTGCTCCAATTGTGATGCTATTGTCGATACTAGCACTTTTCTGATCATGGCACCTCCAAGGGCCTATAATCATATTTATACCATGCTCAATGTCAATCCGGATGGTTCCGTCGATTGCTCAAATATTAACACGATGCCAACGCTCAAGTTTCTTATTGGAGGTACCGTCTTTGGTATTCCTGCCTCGAACTATGTGCTGGATTCAAACTCTGGTGCTTGTACTTTGGGTATTCAGACCATGAACACGGATTTCTGGATACTGGGCAATATTTTCATTGGACAATATTATACGGAATTCGATGCCGGCAAACAACGCATTGGATTCGCTTCTGTCCACGGTGCACAATACACAAACCAGAAAAATCACACAAATTCCGCATTTGTCAGCTATTCTAACATGTGGAGTGTATTTGCTTTAGTAAATATTATTAGTTATATTTTTTGAAATTTGTTTTTGAATCTAAAATCTATGACAGCATCTTTTTGAAATATATTATGAAAATTATTTTTTAATGAATTGAGAATTTTTAAAATGATAACTGTATATATATTAAAAGGTAGCAAGTTTTTTTTTTTAGAAAAAAATTACCGAAGAAATTTTACGTATTGGAAATGACAAATGAGGAATTTAAAATATTAGAAATTTATTAAATAAAAATAGCAACATTAGAAAAAATTTTATTTGACATTTATTCCACTTTAAAATTATCGCTGGAAATATATAAAAAATTACCAAAGAAATTACATGGATTAGAAAATTAAAAAATTATTAAAATTGTAAGAAATAATAAATTGTTTTTTTTGTATTTATATGAATTTTATTTTTGAATATTATATGTGTAAAGAAAAGACAAATAAGGAATTTAAAAAATTAAGAAATTATCAAATAAAATTAGCAATCTTGGGAAAAATTGTATTTAAATTAAGCCACTTTAAATAATCGCTGGAAATATATCAAAAATTACCAAAGAAATATTATGAATTAGAAACTTGAAAAATTATTAAAACTGTAAGAAATAATAAAGTTTTTTTTTTTTGTATTTATATGAATTTTATTTTTGATTATTATGTGTGTAATATTTGCTACAATATGATATTGATATATATTTGTCGGATAAGACAACTCTTGAGTCAGACTTGTTGTAGATTTAGAGAAGATTTGCAGAATTTGAAAAGAGTAGATTCCAGTGATAATCTTCTCTGATTGAGTTGCATCTGGAACTGAAACCGTTGCACAAGAAGAACAACAAAAAAGCTGAGATTCTTTTGGCCAAGTTGTGCTTAATTGGGCCGCCAACGATTCGCGTGATTTATTGTAAAAGAGAAGAGGAAGAAGCTGAAGAAGATGCAGAAGAAGAGGCATTGAGATGATGAGAAGATGAAGTGAACTGCATTTCGCATTATTTATGTGATGTTATTTTTTGTGCTTGTCCGGGGATTAGGAATTATACGCAATACTCTTACCAAGGCTCCCACACACAACGGCAAAGCGGAAAAAATATAAAAAAAATTAAAGATCTTTGTTGGTGGGCCTTCAGGACGATGAAACGTTGGATCGTTGGATCGTTGGATCGATCGATCGATCGATGGATCTCTAATGAGCGTTGGGTTTAATAAGTGCAATTGCCGTGGAACTTGAAACTGTGGAAGCTGCTCGACTAAAATTTATTGGCCAAGCAATTGCACATTTCGACGCTCATCAAAAGCCAATAAAATATCATTTGCTGTAATTGGTAAGAGACCACGTTCTTGACTTTGTTTTGACCAACAGTTCAGTTCAGTTGGAGTCGAGTTTGGGTTCGAGGTTCACTCTAAGGTTCGACCAGGCTTTGGATCACTTGTTCTCGTTCTCGTTGTCGATATCGATCTCAATCTCAATCTCAGTCTGGTTCTCTTTCTCTCTCTTTCGTTCTCTTTTGCCGTCGCAGCAATCTGTCTCATTAGTTGGCAAAGCGCTTGATTTATTGTTAAACTCGTTGTTGTTGTTTCTTGTATGTTGCCTGTGCTGTTGTTTGTCAATAAATCACATTAAAAAATTTGCAAAAAAACAAAAAACATTACTAAAAGCCTTCTCAGACATTGGTCGAATCTGTGGCTCAGCTTGACAAATCTCTAAGCGAAATCAGTTAACAACTTAACTAATGATTATCAATGTGTGTTTAAGCAACAACAACAACCACCACAAATTTATCGATAAGACTAACAACTACTTTTTGCCACAGACCAACAAATGTTGCACAAATCAGCGGCAATCAAACACACAAACATCTTTGATAACGACTTTGTCGCTTGAATCATCTGCAAATTGTACATTTTGTGCATATTTTGTTCATACACTCGAAGAAAAATGTTAGCATAAGCTTTTGTGAAGGCAGCAAAAATTTAACTTAAATTCAAAAATTAATTTTTATTATTAAGCTAATTAATATTAATATTAAATAAAATAAAATAAATATTATAAATAAAGAAAATACTTAATTTAAATTTCGGCATAATAATCGAATTAATAAATTTATTATAATTTAATAATAATTAATTAACCTCACTTACTTAGATTTTTCTTTAATACTTTATTTTAAATTAAGCTTCTTAATTGTATTAAACATTTTAAACTTGAATTTGTGTGAATAAAAAAATTGATGGAAAAACTTGACTTTATTTAATGTCTTTATGAGTGCGGAAATATTCAAATTCCATTAATACACGTAATAACAGCATTTAAGGCTTCTATAATTCTTTTTTTTTATTAACGTTCTTAATCTGTTTTATACTTTATCATTTCAGTTTTAATTTGAATTTTAAAGATATTTTCATTTATGTTAATACTTTTTCTAGAAAACACTTTCTACTACTGAATTTGCTTATACCTTTATTACTACTATTTATTACTTTTTTTAAGGCCGGTTTTTCAATGCCTTCTTAAATTTTATCAAAGAGATATTATTAAATTTGACAATCTTTTCTATACAATTTTGTCAATGTATCTCTGATATAGTTATCAAACCCCTTAAATATAAATTAAAATACCGGGTATATATATTACATTTTATGCTACTACTATTTTCAATACTGCTACTTTTTTATCCTACTTTTTCTATTAGCTATTCCAATCCTAGTGTTTCAACTATCAGAATTTTAACTGCTACTACTGTTTAAACTAATACCGTTACCATTGCTACTACTTCTCCTACTGCCAATAATTATACTACCTTTAATTCTACTACATTTTCTACTACTACAACTACTGCTGTTAATTTTGCTACTTTTACTAACATTTTAAAACTGGAGCATATTTGTACTTTGACAACGTCTACGACAAGATGCAATGTCTTCGATATTCGCTTATTGGCAGCTAAATATGCGACAACCCTAAAGGCAAACCCTAAGCCAAAAGAGTCCCTCTTGTATTTTCGAAATATGCAAATTAAATGTAAATAAGCTTGCAACTATTTGACAAAGCTCTTGGCTTATGCCAGAGAAAGAAAAAGAGAGAGGTAGAAAGAGAAAGAGAAGGAACTTCTTTAACTCGTCGACAGCGTTGCCAGATGTTAAGTCACTGATAAAGCTATCGATTGGTTGTTGTTCTTTAGCAGTTCTCAGTGCACAGATAAGGCGAACTCAAATAATTTCCCATTTGGCCTACGAAGAAAGAAAGCAAAGTAAAAAACAAAAGCCTAATAAGAAGCACGTCACATCTGATAAGAAAAGCCAATCGATAAATTTTGTTAAGCTGCCAAGCTGCCGGACTTGCCAACTTGTCTCGCCTGGTTGTAATACTTAATTGTAAAATTGTTTATTATAAACGCAATTAGTATGGAACCACGAGAGTGCGGCGTGTGAGTTGAGAGATAAATCAAAGGGATAACTGCGATAAGAAGCGACGCCAATTGCATTCGATGCTATTCGATTCAGGGAGCTTTTAATACCCTGTACAAAATATACACAAAGTATAGTAAAGTTGTGGGCAGAAGTATAAACGATTATAGCTTTAAAAACTTCGAAACTATCTGTTATTTTAGAAGGATATTTTGATATATGGTGTTATATGAGCCAACGTACTATGTGAACTCAGAAACTAAAAGAGCTGTATTAGTTTAATTTGGCATGCATGATTCACTACACTTAAAATTAAAGTATATACCAAACACAGTAGAACTTTTCTATCAGAAATAGTGTAGTATTGAATTTTTCTCGAAGTCAAAAAAGTTTTTTCGATTATTTTTGCTTCACAAGCACATTTTTGTAGATAAAGTCTTCTTTCTTTGCCAATGTCTGTATAAACATACTATCTCAATATTCTAAAAATTTCAGAGCTATCGATAAATATATTGATAACATATTTGTATCGTTTGTATGAGGTGTCTTTCTTGAAAAAGGAATTTTAAATGTTATTTATCCTTTGAATTGTCTTCAGGGTAACTCTTAGTCTTCCATTGCGTATTGTGTGCCAGTTGCAACGTCTCGATAACCGATAACAAGTTTTGTTTTTATTTTTGGGGTCGTCCGTGTAAGTGATTACAGTTTATGAGTTATTGTTGTTGCTGCCGCTGCTGCTGTTATTATTGATATTATTTACTTTAATCTGCTGCATCGCGTTGTGACTTAATTGCAATGAGTAAAAGTTTTTGGCTAACCCCTGCTTCTCCTCCTCCCCCCCCATCCCCTTACCTGACGAATATGAGGCACGCATGCGGCACACTTTTGCGCCCAGGCAAAATGTGTAATTTGTAGCAATTTTAGCGGCAGCCACAAAAATGTTGAAATGCACCATGAAATTGGGTCAAACTTTTATAGTTGACCGCCATAAATGCATATAACTTGCTTTGAATTGAGGGGAATTCCCCTCGCTTTAACCTTTGGCGGGATTTCAGTCCAGTTTGCTGGTGCCACAATAAAAATTTAGTTTAATGAAAGTGTTTTTCATGCGCGTCATTTTTGGAGTTGGTAGCTTTTTTTGATTGCTTGATTGTGCCATCAGTTGGATTATGATATAGTTGAGAGAAGATCACTTGTCCATCACAATTACGAATACGATTACGATGACGATGACGATTATATTATGAGTTCAGCCTCGAAAGCGCGTTGAAATTTGTCTGCTACTTTTATTTCGCCTTGGCATTTATGGCATAATTTTGGTCATCATTTGCTGCCCCCTTTTAATATCACTCCACCATGAATATGATTCGGATCATAATGATCAAAAATGCTGTTGATGATGATGATGATCTACATCAGTAGCAACGATCAAGTTGTTGTAGGCAACAGTAGCGAGCACTCAGCTACCATTAGGGATTAAGGGACTGCATTTATGAATTCATATTAAGAAATACCAGGCAGGGAAAGTTGACGATTATAGTTGTATACCCTGTACGTAACTTAACAGAGGGTATTTTAGAAAAGACAGAAGGAGTAAGAAATTTTTTAATAAAAAAGTGATCTTAATTAAAGTTTTTACAAGAGTGTATAACAAAAGTAATACCAAGTGTTTATAATGCAAGCAGTGCATTTTTCAAGTCATCAACGGATTGCACTGCTTTCATTGGTATTAAGTTCGGCTTTTCTAAAGATTATATTTTAATTGATCATTTTTTGTCTGGGCTTAACTTAAGTTTCTTTAGATCCTCTCAGATCAAACATAGCGATCATGAAAAAAATAAAGGCATTATTACAAAACCCTTTTTACTTATAACAGGGCGTCAAAAGATATTCTCAATGAATATAAGCAAAAGCTTTTAACTTGAAAGTGGACTCAACACTTTTTTTTTCTTTCTCGAAACTCTTCTTGCTAGTCTCTTCTAGAACTTTACCACTTTGCAATCTGATCAGCTCATCAGCGTTCCATTAAATTCCATATCTTGTTATCATAACTGATCAATCAAAGTGGATATTAAATTTGGAATAATGCCATAAAAATGAAAAGCATTTAAAAATGTGGCATAAATTAGCGCTTTATCAAGCTGAGCTCATTAAGCCAATGCTGAGAAGGCCAAAAAGAAGGCCAGATGGGATCAGGTGCATCCACAGGCCAAGTGACTTAATTAGCATGCGAAAAATGCATTGGGAATCAATCAAAAAAAAAAAATTGTAATATGCGCAATTTTCATTGAAGCGAAACTTTCTTTTTAATTTGTTTTGGGTGGAGTAGGAGCAGGAGAAGGAGGAGTAGGTTCAGGTTGAGGTTGAGTTTGAGGTCCTGAGGCAAAAGGCAACGCTGCTAATTGAAATATTCTTAATCAGATTTTATTTCGCAGCGATTCGTTGATGCATTTAATCCGCAATTACTAACCAGTCGCGAACGCTACGCGAATTCCGCTCAAGACTTCAGTTGATTACCACTTTTTTTTTTGCCGAGGCTACGGTTCAATTTAGCGTAAAAACCTAAAAATAAAGCGCTGCGATCTGGAATCTGGAATCTGGCATCTCTCTGTGGGCAAGTGTGTGCCACGATTGGCGGCACGCACCCGTTGCAAGCAGTGTAACAATCACTTGGATCACTGGATACCAGTTTGTCCTTAGCGCTTAACAAGGTGGGCGCAACGCACTTGGACATGCCCCCTAAAGAAAGTGGGCCTCTACACAAAAATCAAGCTTTCTTATGAATCGACTCTGCGAAACTGCGAACTGGGAGCTAAGTCGTTGAGATTAAAGAGCTGCCGTTTAGTGGCTACTTAGCCAGCGATAAAAAAAAAAAAAAGAAAAGAAAATAAAAGAGCTGAAACTGAACGTGAAATTGCATTAAACGGCGTGGCACTGACTGACTCCCCGCAATGGGTAACGCCGAGTGGTGCCACGGATTTGGGGCAAGCTTAACAAGCTTGTAAGCTTAAATGGGTTTTTAAAGAGCTGCCGCTTGCCACAGTTCTGGCGGGGCCAAAGTTAATAATCTGCACAGCAGCTCCACAAAGCAGACAATTACAAGTAGCTCGTCAGAATGAGACAAACAGATCAACTAAGAACGCTACAGTTGAGCGAACTCGACAGCGATATACTCGCTAACCGCAGCAGCTCACAAAAAACGCAGAATATAAAAATATAAACCATTGTAAAACATATCGTTGTAATAAAATAGATTAAAAAATATCCTTTTCGACCTTCGCAGCAAAGTTGATAATTTAAATTCTTTTCTTGAATAATTTCTACGATTATTTATTGATAGTATTGAAATTATCTGCGCAGATACGAACAAAAGTATATACCTAATAATGCTTTTATTATTTTATTTTTCAGCTCTAAGATAAACTTCAGCTGTACCTTAGCCCTATAAGATTATTGTTACCAATTTTGGTACATCTAGCTCTTAACGATCTTCTAATCTTTTTTAAAATTTATTTAATTTGCTATTACGTTAAGTTTAAGTGCGCAATTTTAAAACAACTAAATTGTGTACATCTTTTAGAAGTACTGTCGTCCAATTTGGTAGCTCTAGCTCTTATAATTTTTTATTTTATTTATTAATTATTGCATGGTACGTGCAAAATTCTAAAAAATTGTAACTTTGTACACTCTATAACAATATTGTCAGAAAATTTTTGGTGGATCTAGCTCTAATAACTTTTACAATTCGACAAACTTGAACCCTGTGCAGCCTAAATGTGTATTGTTACCATTTTTGGTAACTCTAGCTCTTCTTGTCGCAGAGCTATTGAGACGACTGTTGATGCTTAAGAGAATAGACATTTTACAGGGTACTCTCTGCTTGTTACATATATTGGCACATAGCTATAATACGCCTCATCACTTAGGGCACTGAGTATTAAATATGATATAGAGAAAGAGATTGAGGAGTGGAAAAAATGGTATAGGAAAACCTTTATTGACTTGAAGGAACTACTGCTGCGTAGATGAACACAACTAATGCTATTAAGCCCTCATCATGATCATGATCATCGGGGCAGGCATTCAGGCCAGCCATCACTCTAAAAAAAAGATGGCAAGATGCCTGTCTTGGACCAAACAACAATCTGTCCGAAAAGCGATAAAGTTATAATGGCGCAAATGTCGTACACAGTTTTGAAATGGAGCCAACAGACAGCAGGCGGAACACAGTCACTCTCTATCTCTCTCTCTCTCTCTCTCTCTCTTACTGTCTCACCACTGTGGCATCTAAGTCGACGCGTCTTTTGGCTTAAAGCAAACGCGTCTTTATCGCGATGTAGCCACTGATTGTGCTCGACTTTGAAAACTGTTTACAAACTGTCTGACAGAGTTTTGACTGCTGTTTGGCTTCAGCTTTAGCGGTTGATGTCGCCGCTGCCACGCAGCATGCCACATGCCCCATACCTTGATAGACTGATCTCTGTTGCCAGGACAGCATGTCAGATGAATGACTCGGACTCTGACTCTGACTCTGACTTTGAATCTGACTTCAGACTTGAGACTCCAGCTCTTGGTTATGCTTCTACTAGCTTCAGGCGACGACACGCTGTGTCTGTCAGTCAGCCTATCTGTCTGTCCGTCTGTCTGTCTGTCCGTCTGTCCGTCTGTCCGTCTGTCTCTCAGTGTTGCTCGTCTGTGTGGCTTAAGGGCGGCACAGTGGGCGTGAAAAGTATACAGCGTTGACTGTAAGCAAATAATGCATTAATATTGAATGTTGTGGGAATCTAAAGACTAACATTACTCAACCTAACAGTGCCTGCAAAGCACATTGTCCAGCTTTAAGTGAGCTTAATTGCCCTTAAAATATGCAATTAAGCTAGCAAATAGCTTACAGCTAAAAAAGGCTTCCTGATTTAAGTATTAATTTCAATTTCAATTAGTGCAAGCAAAGATAGCTTCAAATATGATTGTGAATCACTATTAAATAAGGTTTATAAATTAAAGCATGCTTTAAAAGTAATTTCAAGAACTTTTTAAAGCGCATTTAAGCTTAAAACTCTTAAAGTTACTTTAATTCTGATTTAAGGAACACAACTAATGTGAATTGATCGGATATTAAGTGTACACATATTTCTAGTGCAAGTTCCAGTTTAGAAACTACATTAGTTATTATATAATCAATTGGCAGATCGATTAGTAGTTCACTTTGTCGAATTAATTATAAAAGTAATAAGAAATGAAAGCGATGATCGTAGACTATCCACAATCAGTTTTATAAACAAACTTGTGCTGATCGATCGAGTTGAAAACTGATCGCAGGGAGCGAAGTGAATTTACAACAAAGTTTCACTGATCGATCGAGCTTAGAAGATTTTGTTCTAGAATGTTTAACAAAGTTTCACTGATCGATCGAGCTTGAAAATCGATAATAAGAAATGAAGATACTGATGCAAAGTGATCCTCATATGATCGTCAGAGCACAGGAAACCTAATAAAGTTCAGTGTTCGATTGAGTTTAGTAAATAGATCGCAAAAATTGTAGAAAGTGAATCTTTAAGAGAGTTTCACTGATCGATCATGCGGATTACAGGAGAAACGATCATTTTAGAAACAGTTGACTGAGCTGACATAAAAATGATGTAAGCCAATTCTTAAATGATCTTTAAAGTTCCTTAGCGATCGATTGAACTGAGAATTGATTTTGATATGATCCTCAACTGGCCCCACTGTGCAACAATGGGGCAATTGTCGACTCCAGATGCCGATTATCATTTCAATTATGGATAAACTCGCAGAAGACAAGCTGCATTTTGGAGTTAACCTGCATTAGATGAAGGTGGATTATTATTGCGATATCGCAGCCGGATGGCAGCTCGGATCGACTATCACTCAATTGATCTCTCAAGTGATCTGCCAGAAGACTGGAAGCGTTTGCATCTAAACACCTTCTCGGAAGGTGAATGAAGAGGATCATCATTCTACCCGCAATGCAATTGTCTTGTCTATAGCCTGAAGCTGCTGGCGGCTATTTGCACAATTCCGAGGGTTTCTTGATTTTGTTCATACCATAATTTAGGCGCGGGCGAGTCATATATCAAGACTGGAGCGAGATGCTTGACGGCCAGAGCTCAGTGTGATATATGACTGCAATGTCCTAATGATAATGACGTGCCGAGGTAGAGGTCGAAGTAAGGGTAAAGATAGAGGTAACCGCCAGTTGTTGTAGGCGGGCAAACAGAGCGCTTAGTGATGAGCTGAGCGGGTGGAGGAAGAGCTAAGGCATTGAGCTTATCTCCAAAAGAGTTTTCCATTCGAATTATTGATTTAAATTTGCCGTTTCAACTCGACGCGCGTTTGACACACTCGGCAAATGTTTACCCGGTTACCAGGTTGAGTGGTTCGTGGGTTACCTGGTTGATTGCTTGATCGGTTGATCGCTTGATTGGTTTGTTGGTTTGTTGGTTTCTTGTCACAGCACGCGTCGCCATGCCTGACACAGTTATGCAAGTTCACACACAACACCCACGCAGTCGTCGATTTGAAGCAGTCGATTCAATTCCATATACATAAATAATATTTACATAATAAAATGCAACCACACACAACGATCGACAAATTTCTGTGTAAATAATTCCCCTCACTGCCATATCAGTTAGAGAGTCATAAAAACACAGACAGATAGAGAGAGAGAGGGAGAGAAAATAATAAAAACAAGAACTCGCGCCAAAATCTTCCTTAAATCAACATTGCGTATCTCCTTCAACTCACTCACATTTACTGTCTCTTTCGCACACTGACTTGTTGTTGTCTTGTTCAAGTGAATTTGTTGTGCTCTGCGCCATGTGTAGGTGTGATTATCTATGTATATAGCGTAGTGTATCTATTGGCATTTACATTTGTCATATCTCAGTTAGAGATAACTGATCCATCTACGACTATTTATCAATCTATCAATAGCTATGTCTCTATTTGCTTAACCAAGTGATTTACATTCTACACAGTGACTTTTAGCATACGGAAATGATGGACATGATCGCAAACTGTGTCACAGCAAAGGGTAAACGCTGGAGAGAGTCTATTAAAAGTATTTTTTTGAATAACCATATACCAAGATCACAAGTGATCTTTAGCTCATTGAATTTTGTTTATCATTCCAGCACAATTTTATTTACAAGTAAGCCAACTTTATTGATTTCAAGCCACGATCATTGATAATTTTCATTTCATTAAAAACAAAGTGTATTTTGTAGATCGTTAAGTCTTTTAATCAAATCTCTTCAACTTTAAATGCTTAATTTGCGATAAAATTCTGATCAGTAGCGATCTTTATGTCTTATATAATTAAAATACACGATCTTAAAGTCACGATCACTTGTTAAGGTCTTTCATAGAATATCAATAACAAAAAGAGTTATTTAATTAAGCCATTAAATGAATTGAAGATCACTTACATACGATCATGACATTAAATTATTAAAATATTTAAGTCATTTTCTGCTATCGTTAAATTGTCTAGAAATCAAGATCACTTTTATATCTTTACAGTAAAATTAGTAAATATTTTTCTCAAGCTATTTCAATAAGCGATTTATCTAAAGAGGGCCCAAAGATTCTTAAGTACTTTTATAAATTTGTTCTGCATGATTTAATCAGAAAGTCACGATCATCAGTCGCAAGCGCTTTGATACCGACAAAAAAAGCGAAAATTTACGATGCGCCCCGGACAATTCAAATTCTAACAAACTCTTCATCATCTAAGTGACAGTTTTCGTATTCATGTTGATCTACAGGATGCAAGAGGATCGTCATGCATACATTCATTGGATCGTGTACTATATTATCCATATATCCTGCATGTAGTTTATCACACAGCGATCATAAACTATTTTGTCTGCTGTCAGATTCAAACGGGCTGCCAAAAAGTGAACTTCTTTGAATTGTTGTTAAATTTCCCTTTTCTTCCCTCTCTCTTTCGCTCTTTCTTCACTCGATCAGCTCATTTTCATTCTGTGAGCTGTTTGCATTTTTGATTGATCGCTTTATACATAGCACAAAGAATGAGAGTACAACAAAATGTAAATGCAGTGAAACCACAAAAAAGTCAAAATCAAAAAAAAAAAAAAAAAAAAATACTATACAGGCAAAACGACATTGGCATCGATCATCATTTGGCGGTTTGCCATCAGCATCTCTTTCTCTGAGTTGAACGTCAACAAATGTTGATAATCAAATCAAAGGTTTCACGAATTGTCATGAGAACAGGGCCAGATCAAGAAATTGTGATTGTACACAGGTTCATGGAATCATCATAATTTCAAGCCTTAAGATCTTTCTCTCTCTCTCTCGGACTCTCTGACTGCTACCTACTCAAGGCAAGGATGGTGAAACGATCGACAATCGTTGATATTGATGCATAATTAAATTTAAACAAATCAAACTGCCATTGCAGCAAAGGAAACAGAAATCAAGTTGTACATTGAGACCACCAGAGAGTGAAAGAGCCTTGGCATGGCGCAAGTGAAATAATTTGCTGGTCGCAACGATCAACGATCTGCCGATCTGCCGATCGGCAACAAGATCGACCTACACACATTGCAGTAGCAAAACAACAGACAGCAGATCAAGAGGACTTAAAAAACATATATATACAACAAGTACAGCAAGTGGAGAACGTAATGTTGTGGTTGTAGTTGGAGCTGAAGTTGCCTGTCTCCGCTGATCGTTTAATCTAGCGCTAAAGATCTGGCAGCGTCCTACGTACACCGAAACTGAAATGATTGAATTGTGTCTTGCTGTCGATCAGTGCGTGAGTTGGCCAGACAGACTGACTGACTGACTGACTGACTGAGTGACAGACAGGGAGACGATCAAGTTGGCCGACTGATCGCCAGACATTGATATTGATATTGATGCATGGATTCAGTTGTGCATCGTTTGCGATCGCTACAAAAGTTTGTATGCAAAACGATCGTCGCTTGAGCTCCTCTTCTTTTGCTTCTTCATTTTTCTTTTATCTTTTGCATAATGTTGCCTCTGGACATGCAAATCTCCTCTAGCTTTTGTCCAGTCTCCTCCGCCCTCTTCTTCCTCTTCTCTTCTTCTTCGGCTGACTTTGAGTCCTGTTTCCGATCGCTGTCGCAGACTTTCACAGTTTTATAACAAATTTGATTGAATTGCCATTGGTGGGGGCCCCCATTCTCAGTCGTAGTCTCAGTCTCAGTCTTCTGTGTCTCTGACTCTTGTCTTTTGATGTCTGCACCTTGCAAATGATTATGAATTGATTTTTGATTGCGTTTTGCATATTATACTCATATGAATATCTTAAGGTGTATTCAAATTGTGACTGTATTACCGTTACAGCTATTCGTCAGTGTATTCTTCTTGTTCTTCTTCTTGTTCTTCTTCACTTTTTCTTGCTACATCAGCTGCAAATCTTTTTCTTCCTGGTAATTAGCACACGTGTCCGATGTTAACTGATCTTTAATCTATACACATGTGTGTTTCTTCTTGAACTGATCTTTGATCTATGTTAGGCATGGAACATGTCTTTATCCAAAATGCAAATCTAAAGGTAATCACAAAAATGGCATCACACGTTCCTTTCAGTTCTGTATTGCACAATGATTGAGTCATCTCGCAGTTCCATCATTCATCCATCATCATTTTCTCCATAGGGTATAACTATGCATATTGTCTTTGGTCGTCTGCTGGTCAGTTCTTTGTTTACTTTAGGTAGCCAAAATAGCATTTAATGAAGTGTCCCGAGTCCCATATGTGTGTGTGTTTCACTCTCCCTAATGTGCCTTAATGTTTATGCAAAAACTCAGAGATCACTTCCCGATCACCGAACGATCTCTAGGGGCAGTTTTTAGTTTTTGCACGTGCTACGCTCCTGGGAATTGCGTACGTTTTTAGCAGGTAGCTCTCAATTTTTAACAGCTACTACATATTTACATATGTGAGATACAACATTTCTTTTAGATAGAGAAACGTTTTTATAATCTAAGAAAATAATGTGTATATTATATCTATATTAAATAATGGGAATTTATTTATTTTTTATATCTTATTAATTATTATAAGCCTTAAATAATTAAATAATAATAAAAAATTTAAATAATCAATTAACAATAATTAAATTTAATATTAAATTAACACATTAGTTACTAAGTTCTTTAATTTTATTTTATGTTTATTTATTTCAAAGTTTTTCAAAAAATCGATTTTAGAGTTTTAGGAGCAAAGAGAAATCTGTTGTTGAAAAATTAAATATTTGTACAATTTTCCACATTAGTTTTAAATAAGTCTGAAGAAAACAAATTCGAGGAATACCATTTAATATAATTTAATATAATAATGCATAAAGCTTATAAAAGTACCCATTAGATAATTCCTCATTGGAAAATCTTTTCTCTCATAAAATGCATTTGAAAGACAGAAAATATATAGATTAATTTACACTTTATTAAAATAACTAGCAATACTTTACTCGATTGTATAACTTACAAAAGACTTAATCTCTCAACTAGATACATGCTTATTTATTTTTGCCATAAGATATAAGTTACGATCTCTTTGCTAAACATTTAATTGTTTTGACTTAATCTGACTTTAATATTGTAGCTTCCTTCTGAAGATTGACATGTTCACTTATACTTAATTCAAGTTAACATTCTGAACTATTTTTAAGATTTAGTTCGTTTTATTTAATTACGTTCTTAACGAGAAACTGGAGTGTGTATGTACCCACATAGTGGACTCATCTTTGTCTCTATAAAGTGTATAATCAGGGGCAGAATCTGCTATCTGGTTGAGTTAAGCACAAGCTCAAATGTAAGCAGGCATTGCCAGCTGATAAGCTTCCATGTAACCGGCAGATGAGCCAAGTTGATATAGGTAGTTGAATCTTAAATCGATTTCTTATGTTGCCGCACTTATCGATGGGCGACAGTCAACAGAAGGAGGAGGAGGAGGTTGAATTTTAAGATTAGCCAAGTGGCAAGTTGATGCCATTATCAGAGTCGGCCATAAGTTGATGTAAGATATATTAAGAGATAAATAACATTGGGGTAACAGATCGATGACGTTAAGACCGAGACTTTGAGACTTGTGAGAGAAACGAGCAACTTTATTAGAGCCTCTTAACACGATTGCCAATTGATAGCCATGCGTTTTTATTTTCTTATTTGTTTTCTTTCTTTTTAGCTGCTGCCAAAAGACATTAACAAACTGGCGAGCAGATCAACGCAGATCGGGAAGATCAACTGAGATCGGGCTGTTCTTACAGATACAGATACAGATACAGATTCGCACTGTGATCAGAACCGATCAGCAGATCATCGCAATTAAAATGTTATCGCTGTTTGTTGTTAATGTTGACGAGCCACAACGCAAAGACTTCCTGTGTGCTCCCAGTTCGATACTCTTACAATTGAGCAATAGTGCCTAGGTGATGACACTTGATTTAGGGAAAATTTAAAAAAAGTATTAAGATATTCTGAATTCAGACACCAAATTTCAATATAATAGCTTATATAGTTCTGGAGATTTAGATCTGAACCACTTGTGGGACGGTCTTAAAAGTTGAATATAAAAAATACTTGAAATGTTAGTTGGTATATAAGATGAGCAACTTTAACTAAGCATGTATAACAAATTTCACGTTTATAACTGAAATATATTCTTATTTAAAGTAATAAACCAAACTAAAAATACTTTATGATTTGCATAAAATTGGCATTTAAAAAAAATCAAATCAACAGCTAAGTTTGTAGAAGAAATTTCAAGTACTTAAACATATTTTGAAAATAAAATGTACATATTTAAATTAAGGTAAGGGTATCTAGTAATCGGTTGGTAGTTATTTGCATTGGGGTGCTTGTTGCTTCACGCCTTTGGCATTTTCGCTGAAAACTTAATTTAATTAATTGCCAAACACACACATTTCCCATAAAAATACAGTTCAGTGCCCAGTGCCATTGCCAGTTATCGGTTCTCGGTTCTCAGTTTTCCCCTGTCCCCCCTGCCACCCGTCAATTACCCTTTAGTTAACATTTCGATCTTCACTTAAGGCGCAAACTTGAATAATTGGACTTGCAGTTGGGCATTTAAAACTGATTCGTTTTACGAGCGCATTGCACTCGCCTTTATGATTGGCAATTAATTAGGCCAAAAGCGCGAATGTGAATAAAAGCAGAAACGAATACTGTGAATACTGTGAATACTGAGCACTGAACACTGAATATTGAATACTGCGGCGTATCGAGTATTGAGTCGATTCAGTGCCTTGGGGTTATTTGTTTTTACAGCTACCGTATTTAATAGTTGTCTGTCCGATTTGTTTGCTTAATTAATCGCAGCTGTAATAATAGTAATAATAATAATAATACGAGTGAAGAGGAGTGAAGAGAGACCTTCTTTATAAGCAGGCATGAAATGAGTTCTCTTTCAAGTTGAAACTCGAATCGATTAATACGCGCAATTGCATTTGAATGGCAAATGTGGCGCATTGCAATTGTTGGCATTGTTCGACCTTCACCCTTAACCTTTTGGCCTAAACCCTGGCCCTCACACTTGGCCATTGTGTCGCCATTGTGTGGCGATTCGACATGGCAATAATAATAAGAATCATAATACTGCCAGAACTATTTCCAAAAAAAAAACTCAACATGCTAATCCTTTTGTCCACCAAAAAAGAAACCTATGAGACGTGTGTGGGCTGCGCCAACGCGGGATTAGAGTTTCTCTGTTCTTATTTATATTTTTTTGGCATGAAATGAGTGCAAGTAGAAGAAGATCACCATCAAGAAAGGCAGTGATGAAAAAAAATGCGTTTTTTATTGTAATATTGCTCGGTCGAACTCAATTCAACTAAAGCGAACGAACGTGCCAAGCAAAAGGACGAGAATCAGAGTTCGAATCCGAATCAGACTCGGAATCACATCTCAGAACTAAGACCTCAGAGCTCAGCTGTGGGACCACCCTAAAAGATCTGTTGTGTAATGCCCACGATACGAGAATTTATTGCCGCCAGTTCAGGCCTAAATGCGACCTGTGAAAGGACCTACTTTAGAGAGTCTCGCATGCGCAGACACTTCATTTCAATTTTAATTAGAGCAACGCTTGGAATTTCTTTCATTTTCGGAAAATTGTCCAGCCGACGAGCCGCATTTTCATTTTTAATTTTTACTTTAATTTCGTTGCTGTTATGGCTGTTTTTTTTTTTTTTTTTTTTTTAGTTTGTCGGCGCATTTCTTTTGATTGCTGGTATTGGCGGGATTTCTCGTGGACCTTTTCGATTATAATTAGATGGCAAAATGCCGCTGCAAGAAATTGATTGTTAAATAATTTTCTTGTGCCACCTTTGCGGCGCTGATTGGACCGCGTTGGAGCGTGGGGAGCATTCACAGACGCTGTGCTTGCGAGGGTTGCTGCACAAGTTCATTTAAATATAGTAAACAGAGCAGAAAAGCAGCTTAAATGCTGAGAAAAAATCTTATAGATTACATTAAAGTTACAAGAATATAATTGCAATTTAAATATAAATATCTTGTGATTATTTGAAAAGGTGCAACCCAAATTATATATAAAATTATAAAGTAAAAGTTGATGATAAAATTAAAGTTGATGTTAGACAAAATGCTGAGAAAAAGTCTTATAGATTACATTAAAGTTTCAAGAATATAATTGCACTTTAAATATATAAATATTTTTTGAATAGTTGAATAGGTGCAACCCAAATTATATATTATAAAATAAAAGTTAAAATTAGATAAAGTAAGCTTAAAATTATAAGACAGATTGTGTAAGAAGAAGCTATCAACGTTCATTTTTTCTAGGATCTATAGATTGACCTGAAATTGTGGTTTTAAACTAAACTTATAACATATTATAGCCATAATTTATATATTTTTCTTGACATCAAGTAGGACAGTCGACTTAAGATATTAATGTGAAGATTTTATGAAATAAGATTAATAGTTCTCTAGCGGTTAATATCTAATATCAATAATTATATATGTTTTTATAAGTCATATACATAAGTAAATGCAAAAAATTTGCATTCAAATAAATGTATTTAAAATTTTGATTACAAAATAAGAGAATTTTTATTAATATAGTTAGTATTTAAAAAATTATCATAATAATATATGTTAAAAGACATTTAACGAAACTTTCTTGATTTAAGAGTCATTAGAAATATAGCGGTTGGAAATGAATTCATTGTACAAAATTGAAATAAATCTTCATAAAACATTAATAATGGAAGCAATTGTTATTTATAAAAATTTTTAACATGTCAAGATAAAACAAATATAATAAAATTCAATAAATATAAATTTATAATAATATCTACGATAAAGCTAAAAATTTTTACAATACTTATTTATTCTCAAATTAAAATAATGACACAACAAAAATATTCTAAAATAAAAGTAATATATAACATAGCAAATATATTTATAATATTTATAATATTTATAGTATTTATAATATTTATAATATTTATAGTATTTATAATATTTATAATATTTATAATATTTATAATATTTATAATATTTATATAATATTTAAGACAAATATACCATTTAAATGTATAACTCAACATTGATGTGAAAGAAACTTTATTTGAAGCACGTTAAACTCAATGAGATGTACTCGCTTTTTAATGTCATTGATAAACTCTTGAAACTGCCCTCGCATTAGCCACTTGCTGCACCCATTCCAGAATTGTATGCAAAATATGCCGACACAAATCAAAAATGAAATCGGCCAATGCCAAAGCTAACGAGGCAACTGTGGAACGTTGCAAGGCTAAATTGAGGAAGGGAAGAGGGAATGGGAAGAGAGAGGGGGGGGGGGAAGCAGCTTCTGATTCAGCTTCTGCTTCTGCTGTTGTCTGCGCATGCGCGGAAGCAGACTTGAAAAAAAGGGGGAAAATTAGGCGTAAATTTTTATTGGCGACAGTTGGATAAAAGTTGGAAAAAAAACAATTGAGAAGGGGGAAATGCAGCATTGGAATTTAAGCTGTGAATTGTTGTTGTTGTTGTTGTTGTTATTGTTTGTTTGTTTGTTGTTATCATTACTGGCATATTCAAAGTAAAAAGAAGGAAGGCAGCTAAACCACTTAAGTGGTAACAGCCCCCGACAAACACTTGGCAGTTGTCCAAGTTTCTTGCGAAAAAGGGTTGAGTCTGTTTTGGTTTTGTCTGCAAAGAATACATATTTAGATTGAGGGCGGAACAGTAGCTGACCACAACAAGAAGAACGAAGAAAAACTGTAGAAAATATGTCCAAATATTTCGCATGAAAACGGAAGAGTTGAAGAGTTTGTATATTTTGAATACGACATTTCCCAGTACCAAGATGATTGGATGAAAAGACAGGCAGGAAGTGTGTCTAGTAGTTTAGCAGGAATTTGCAGTTATTGATAGATTGATACCAGTATAGAGTTTAAAGGCTTGTGTCTGGCGCGTGTTTTGAAAAGATGCTGGTCAAACGAGTCCCAATAGAGATACTTTATACAGATACTTTTAGCTGCCAGGTGTGTGTAGTTTTGCGAGTCTAGAGTCAAGGTAATAGGTCGCAGCTGGCACAGGAAGATGTCCTGTGTCCTTTTGCTCTCGTGCCAAGCATTTGCGCTAATTGTGTATAAATATTTTGACCAAAAAAAAAAAAAAACCAGTCAAAGAACCACAGGCAGCAAAACTCAGCCAGTCAAATGAGCAAATACTTTTGCTCTACACTGAACTCTGAACTCTAAACTCTGGGCTATTCTAATAGATTTGTCTCATACAATGACAATTAGAAACTGCTTAGCTTTGTGACCAGACTCGACATGATGTTACCTTTTCTATATATATACATATATATATATTTCTTGCCTGTTTAGTTCTCTTTAGTTCGGCTTTGTTTTGTGGGCTCAAACCTCGCTCGCAGCATGCTAATAACAGTTAAGAGCCCAAATTGCTAGTTTTTGCTCATTTCATGTTGTGAGGTCCGTGTACCAGCATTGTTCTCATAGACAATGTTTTGACCGCATTGCCAAAACCAAAATATACACAATCCCCCGCTGTTGAGTGACAAAAACAATAGACCAAGCGAACACACGTTCTCTCTCTCTCGCTCACTCTCTCAGTTATCAACTCACTCCCAAAAATTCTGATTACTGGTGGTCCCTAAATAGTTCGAAACTCATTGTCATTGTCATTGTCAGTGTCTCAGTGTCACAGTGTCACAGTGTGTCACATGAAGGCGCGCGTTTTATATGCGTGACATCTTATTTGTTTTGGCCTTCGATCTCTCTATTATGGCTCGAACTCTGGAACTCTAGAGCTCTACACTGATAAAAAAAAAAATGTTCTAAAATCAAGATTTTGGTCTCAGAACTAAGATTTGTGGTCTAAAAAATGCGTCGATAACATCAAATTCTTGAATTAAGAGAGCACATCTTGATTTTAAGAACATTTTAAATAAGACCAAGTTCTTATTTTAAGAATAAACGTTCTTAAAATTAAAATAAAAAAATAAAATAAATGAAAATTATTTTTTATATTTATATTTGTTTTATTTTTGAATTTTGATTTATTTATATTTTATACTGTTTTAGTAATTTTATAAATGTTATTTTAATTTATTACGAGTGGGATTCGAACCGCCGCCTACTGCTTCACAACTGAAGCGGCCTCTCTAATCAGAGCACCACGAGTCCACTAATTGTTCCATATGAACTAGTACCTATTTATACTTTCCTAACAATTTAAGATTTTTTTTCTTATATTAAGATTTTAAGATTTTTTAGATTAATAATGTTAGTTTTAGTAATGTGGTCTTAAAATAATCTTATTTTAAGAACAAAATATTTAAGATAAATGTTCTTGATTTTAGAAGTTGGTCTTTTTTTTTCAGTGTAGAAATTCTCAACCTAGCTCTATTTGCTGCCTGTGCTTTTTTTTTTTTGTACTTTGTCAATTGTTATTGAATTGAGTTTCCATTCTTTATTTGTCATTGTTCATCGGCAATTCGCCGATTCGAGATGCATTCGTTGCGATAAGATACGAATTCTGCTATTTTATTTTTTTCTTCGGCTGCATCTGCTGCTACCGCAAATTGCATTAACTTGGCCCATGGACAATTGAGGCGTGATTGAGGCGCGTTGTGTGCGGTAGCTGATTTTCTACTTATTTTTTCCTATTTTTTCTTCACCTCTAACGACCGCAAATTCATTTGCTCAATTCGATCATTGTTCTATGCCAATTGTTTGCAGTTGGTCCTGAGAGACCTGCGATTTTTCACTGTCTTCTAAGAAATTTTTGATCAAGGCCTTGAAATTCATTTGAAATTCGTAGCCACAAATTAAAATTAAATTCTACTCTGCAAGCATTCATATTTATAAGAGTGTCTTAATTAATATTTTGTTTGAAAACTTATTAAATATTGACAATGTTAAAAAGTATCTTTAAATTGCATTTGTATCTGTAGAAATTACAACTCTATAAATTTTAAACTAGCTTAAAAAATGCATAAACAATATGTGATTTATATATATAAATATGATATTTGTCAATTAAAATATTATCTAAAAAATATAAATATTATAAACTGATTGATTTCTGCAATATCTGAATTTATACTTAATTAATCTAACTAACAGATACATTTATAATAAATAGCAAGCATTATTTATTAAACATATAATACAATTTAAATGTAATACAATTTATATATAATACAATTTAAATGCTAGGCTCTCGAAATATAAATAAGTATAAAATTATATGTCATTAATAAATGTATCTTAAAGATACGTTTAATTTATCGAATGCTGACTTCAAATATTTATTGAGATAAGCACGTTTTTTCTTAGTAACTAAAAATTAATCTCGAATTGTATATTGTATATTCCCTGTAAGATGCAAAGTATCTATCGGATAGTATCTTTTTGATCTGCTATTAGAGTATACAGATTTAGGATAGTACGTATTTGTACTGTACAAATAGAACAATTTATAGACTTACTAAATATTGTATAAGTCATTGACAAATGTATCTTAAAGATACGTACACTGTATCGATTGCCCAGTTAAAATATTTAATGAGATATTCACTCATTTTTCTAGCACGCATAAATCTCAAATAAAATAAATTGAAAATACGCTTTAAGATGCAAAGTATCTATAGATTAGTATCTTTTTAGGAACCAACCAACGAGATATGCTACTAGATTATGTAGATTTATAATAGTAGGAATTTTGACTGTACTCTACATTTAATACAAATTATAGACTGTAGAAATTAATTAAATGTCTTTGACAAAAGTAGCTAAAAGATACATATACTGTATCTAAAGTCAAGCTAAAATATTTATAAAGAGATACGCGTAACTTTGTAATGTATAATTGCTCAATCTAACTGTCAGCTACAAAAGTATCTCAAAGATAACTTCATGAGCATTCGCCACACTTACAAGTCAATCACTCAGCATAGAATATTCACTCTGATCCCGAAGATTCTGCAGTTGGAAGGCACTAAGCTGGCACGCCCTCTATCGGCGGAGTGCACTTTAGTTTGTGTCGCGCGTGCTGCTCGACGGATCAGAGCTCATTACGTCAGCCTAATCCGAGCGTCAAGCATGTCCAGTTTCTGGTCAGGATCAGGGGGGAGGAAGGAGAGAGAGAGAGAGAGAGAGAGAGCGGGCAAAGCTGTTAAGCGCATTCGATGCGCATTTCCTTTTTCCCTTATCCCTACTTTTCTCCACTTTCCACAGTCATGAGATGAAAATTAATTAGTTAAAACTCAAACGACGAGAGAAAAAAGGTGTTGGAAATCTCTGATTACGCTGGTAATTTTAGACAGCGTCCTCCCCCTCTCTCTCTCTCTCCCTCTCTCTCTTGCACTCTCTTTCCCTCAGTCGCCTGTAATGCGAGTATTTCTCAGCTGAAGGGCGACGGTTTCGACACATTTGCAGCAATTTACAATTAACAATTTCGGAAATTTTCATTCCTTATCATAATCATATTTGCCACGCCGACGTCGCCAGAGTTTCGTGAGTGTGCAATTCCAATTCCAATTCCAAATGCACAGGAAACAGAAACAACTCAATTTGTACGTATATCCTGTGCAAGGTGTCCTCCCCTCCCCCTCTCTGTTATTTTTTTGTGGTTTTCCTCATCGTTTTGATAGCATTTCCCAGCATTTAGGCGTCTACACAAACAATTTTCCATATATTTTTTTTACGAAAAATAATAAAGATACAAATACAAAAGCAATTTCAATTCGCATTTCCTTCCGTTTAGCTTGTAATTTCAAACGTCGAGTGTTTTTTTTTATCTTTTACTCTAAAAATATTGCAGATAAGATGAAGAATTGTCAATTCTACTGTTGCTAAACTGGCTCAATCTTAAATTCTTTATGAATTTTTATCTTTAAAAATGCAATGTCTCTAAAATCCTCACTTTTCCAATACCTTTATTTAAATCCCTGACCTTACTAATACTAATTACTTAAGATATTATTTTGTTTTAGTCTAATATTAATACTATTACTAATATAAACACTAATAATTATTGATCTGATTGGGTTTTTCTGGATTTTTCCCAATTCTTAAATAAATAAATGTAAATATATATAAAAAAAAAAATATCCCCAATTCATTCAACAAATGTTGCATCATTTGTGTTTTTTGCAGGTCCAATTTTATTTGTTTTTTCTTCTTTTCAGTTCATAATTTTTATTTAATATTAGTATTAAATTTTTATTCCTAACATAATTTTTATTCTAAGTAATTTTTCCTATTCGTGCATAAGTAAATAAATAAATAAATAAAGTCTTTGATGTCTCAAAAATTCTAATAGATTGGTTGATTTTTTAATATAGAAGATACAATGTTGAATATAAATAAATTACAATTAAAATTGCAGACAGTTTTCGTAGATTAATTTCAACTTCTATAGACTTTTTGATTTTTTAATATAGAAGATACAATGTTGAATATAAATAAGTTACAACTAAAATTGCAAACAGTTTTCGTAGATTAATATCAACTTCTATAGACTTTTTGATTTTTTAATATAGAAGATACAATGTTAAATATAAATAAGTTACAACTAAAATTGCAAACAGTTTTCGTAGATTAATAACAACTTCTATCGACTCTGATTGATTAATAAATAGAAGAGTTATTTCAAAGTAAAGTTAGTTGTGCATGTGTGTTTGTTCACACTTCAAATACCAGTTTACAGAGCATCTACCAGTCGAGCACTCTTCATTTGCTGTCGGTTTTCTTAAGTGTTGCAAACTGCTGCCAAGTTGATTCTTCAGTTTTTACCCAGTTTTTCTTCGGGCTTTCCATGTTCAATGTTCAATGTTTAATGTTCAATGTTTAATGTTCAATGGGCACTTGCTCGATTCTGGCAACTTTCAAATGCTCAAGACGGTGGCTGATCTACTTGAGAGAGTGCTCCAACATATGTAAGTCGTCGCTGTAGCCTCTCTTCCTCTCTTCCTGCTGCCCTCTCTGCCTCCACTATCGAATGCGCCTGTCAATGTCCATAGATATCTAAATTTGTTTTGCTCTCGAGGCGATGACAGGCGAGGAGTCTCGGTTTTAAACGCGTGTTGCCTGTCAATTACACGTCACGATATGCAGCTCAAAACTCTTTCAAAACCCGAACCAGACACGCGTCTCAGCCTCAACACCCTTACCAAGGGTATAACTATTTTCTTAAAAGCAACAATCGATCGAGTATCAATCCTAAACATAGTATGAATACGATTTAGTTTCTTCTGATATCTTAACCAATCTGACAGATTACACGTTTGCATTTGATTTTACCTTATACAGTTTGACAAAATTCGATGCACTACATCATACAACTACACTGAAAAAAAAGACTAACTTTTAAAATCAAGAACATTCATCTTAAATATTTTGTTCTTAAAATAAAATTATTTTAAGACCAAATTACTACAACTAAGATTATTAATCTAAAATACGTAATATCTTAATATAAGAATAAAAATCTTTATATGGTAGCAAAGCTTAAATATGTACTATTTTACATGGAACAAATAGTGGACTCGTGGCGCTCTGGTTAGAGAAACCGCTTCAGTTGTGAAGCAGTAAACGGCGGTTCGAATCCCACTCGTAACAAATTAAAATAACATTTATAAAATTACTAAAACAGTATAAAATGTAAATAAATCAAAATTTAAAAATAGAAAAATTATAAATATAAAAAAATAGTTTTTATTTATTATTTTATTATTTGATTTTAATTTTAAGAACATTTATTTTTAAAATAAGAACTTGGTCTTATTTAAAATGTTCTTAAAATCAAGATGTGTTCTCTTAATTTAAGAATTTTATGTTCTCGACGCATTTTTTTGACCAAAAATCTTAGTTCTGAGACCAAAATCTTGATCTTAGAACATTTTTTTAATATGAAAAACTTTATTGTTTATTAAGATATCTTAACCAAACTCACAAGTGTGTTAAAGATATTGTCTATATGCTGACCAAGTTTGCTTAAAATCCAACAACTATATCATAAAGGAGCGATCGGTCAAAGTTAAAATTTTCTTTTACATTTTGTACCGCTTTTCAAGGAATTTTAACTAAATTTGGTATATTGAATCTTACTTAATATTAACATTCAATTTTTTCATGTTCACTGAATTTTATTAAAGACAAATTTTTAAATTTGACATTAGATTCCATGCATTTTACGTCAAATATCTCTCAATTAGTTATCAAAACTCTTAAGTAGACATTGAAAAAATGAAGCAAAAATCGTTAATAAAATTTACTGAGCTCAGTAAGAGTATCAAATTTTCGGCATGGTAATGTAAGCCTTTCTCTCTTGATTTTGTGGATGAGCGAGCATCCACAAGTGCGTCAAGTCAGTCAGTCAGTCAGTCAGTCATCACTTGCGTCTGTCTTCATTATGCATTGACTGGCGCTGGGTTTTGACTTTTAAGACTTTATCAATCAGATAAATGGCAAACCAAAGAAAGCATTAACTAAATGCTTAACTTTGTGTTATAAGTGCTTAATGCTAGTGACGAAAGTAAGACAAGAGTTGGAATTTAATTTATTAAAATAGTTAGGTATATTTATTTGCCAAATTTTGCTCTGCTAATTTTTGTACTCTTGATTTTTTGGTAGTTGAATTTTCTTATTTATGATTCCTTTTTTCATCCTTTTTTTCGATTTATTTTAGTATAACACAATGGTAATACATATACATATTTTTTATAATTTCTAAAAAATATTTTGTACCCATTTTATAGATTTATTACTGTGTATCTTTGTCTGTTTTTTTTAAGTTGAACTCGGCAACGTAAACAGTTTATTGGCGTAGGTTATGCAAAATGTTTGTTTCTGAGCTCTTGCTCATCTCCGCTCTCTCTTTCTAGCTTGACCAGCCTCTTGTAGCCGTTATACGCCCCTGAATGGGCTCTGACTGTATCTGAGAGTCGGTCAATGAAACCGCTTGGCACTTGTTCCTTGAACTGCTGCGCCTCAATTAAAAGACAACCTGCTGCGATGTCGGCGTCTGCTCTGAATTTCTAAATTGGCGGAAGCAAAAGCATTAAAAGAATGAATGTATCTCGCTCTCCCACTCGCTCTCTCTGTCTCTGTCTCTCCCTTTGAAACTGTCTCTTTCTGGGGCGTAGTCGTTGTTTGAGGCAAATGTTTAGGCCATAATTGTTCACGCCTTGGTCGCGTAATAGATACTTTGATGCGCCGGCTTCTTCGCTCTTCTGGCCTACATTAATTATCCAAACATCCTGAACACATCCTGCCCAGCCCAGGATCAAACTCTGACTCTGACTCCTATGCAAAGCGCCGCTAAACGTTGAAGCGTGTGCCGCATTTTTTTCGTATCTGAACTTCGTTCAACGAATCGCAATCGAAATCGGACCGGGGCTGATTTCCCAGGAAAATCCTGAAAAATTATGGCCTGCTGCGCGACAGGTCAGCATTAGGTTGGAACTCGGATAGGGCTGCCCGCTGCTAGCATTTAATTGCAGCTACAAGATACAGTATCTTTACCTTCATCCCGTATCTTGTAGTTTGTTTTTAGGCGAAAAACACAGCGAGAATTGCGATTGGAATTGCGATTAGTTTGCTGAGTCTGTCATCCAACGATTAGATATCTAAAGATACAAATGTATCTTACAGATACACGACAAATTTACTTGTACCTGAGTACATAATTAATATATAGCTATTTTGAATGCAGACCGCATTAGCACTTATTATTTACTTACAAAAGTAGCAGCAATACATTTGTATCTTTGACCATGATAGCTATAGATGCAAATGTATCTGACGCAAACATGTCATATTTATTTGAATTTGTTTGCATTATTTATATAGATACAAATGTATCTTATGCACCACTGTCAAATAAATAGCAATTATTATAGCTTTGGCAACGAATGTATCTTAAGGATACTTGAAATGTAAAATTCGCAAATTTTATCCAATTAATAATTTAAATGTTACTCTAAAATTCTGTTGTTAAGCATTAATAGATACATAAGTATCCTCAACGTTTTGAGATACTTTTGTATCTTTTACGCGGAAGATACAAATGTTTCTTTTTTTTTTTGTTTTCTGTCAATATATATTTATATATATAGTAGAAAATTTCTTAGAGAAATAGTAGGCATCTAGCTTTGACTATGACAGATAAAGATACAAATGTATCTTTGACTTTGTTTTCTATCAATATATATATATATTTATAAGTAGAAAATTTCTTAGAGATATAGTAGACATCTAGCTTTGACTATGACAGATAAAGATACAAATGTATCTTATAGATACATGATATATATTTTATAAATGCTATGAGTATCACTAACTAAATGCTATTATTTAGCTTTAATACATATAAATACATCCATTGCACACTTGCACTATCAAAGCCTTGAGATACATTTGTATCTTTGTATCTATTCGGTTGCCTTAGATGGTGTAAAATGAATGCAGAGCCAAGTAGACACCCACTTTTTCCGTTGCCATTTCGTGGGTGTGGCAAGCAGGCTGAGAGTTGCCACAATTGAAGAATCTGTGGCAAGATCCGCAAGATACATTCAGCAATGTCAATGCTCTATTCAGCCTGACCTTTTAATGCTGTCAACGCGAGACCGCCGACTGTGGCAAGTTGCAACAACACGGTGAGGCAACGCTCAGAGGTTGCTGCTCTCTTTGCTGTTTGCAACAGAATGTGGGCCACTGCTTGTGGCACAATGCGCCGCACAATGGTGACAATTTCACATCTTAATGCACATCAATGCGCGTTAACAAAAAGTAACAAAAAAATAAAAACATAAAAATTCACCGCCAACCTTTGACCAACTCTGAATGTCGGCTTGTACTTTGAAAAATTTTGGAGTTTTTGAGTTTTTGAGTTTTGTTTTTTGGCAAAGCGTATTTTGCTTTTTTGATAAATCGATTATCGCATCGTAGGAGGCAGTCACAAAAACAATGCAATCTGCAAAAATAGCACAAAGCGAGCAAAAGAGATAGCTAGATTGAGTTGAAGAGAGAGGAAGAGAGAGAGAGAGAGTGAGTAAGAAGGATTCTAGAGTCGGCACTGTCATCAAAGGGCAATCCTTGAATGCATTCAGTATGTCCATCTAACATCTTTCGACCTCATTCTCAACCTCAACCTCATTCTCAACCTCATCGTCATCGTCATCATCATCATTATCCTCATCAGCTCTTTGTGGTCGCTGAATGCAGATCCATCGATCGATCGTTCGATCTGTTTGTTAGCCGCAGTTTTGTGGTTGACATTTTTGGTGATTCTTTTCTTTCTTTTGGTTTTCATCTATGTTATGGTCGGTGACTTTGCTTTGATGCCCCGACCCGAAAAGTCGTCTTCGTCTTCGATCCAGTTTCAATTCCTTATTTCCACATACACATATTCAACTTTGACCCTGGCGCGGGTTATGATCTTGCTGCCTTTGTTTGGCTCTCGTTTTTCTTTCTTTTTGCCCTGAAAATCTGATTTCACGATGCGATTTTAACTAAATCTATTTGGTTCTTTTTTGTCATATTTTTTTGGCGGTAACTCGGCGATTTTATGGGACTAAAAAACAGCTTAAGCTGATCAAGCGAAGTTTGTAGACCTAGAACTAGTGATAAGATTGACACAGTTATCATAAGGTATCTCGGTTCTTTGAGTACTTTTACTTTTAGACAGCTTCAGTGGGAATTCTAATGGCGACTTTTTTTTATATAATGAAAGCCTCAAAAAAATCTTTAGAATTTTTTGCAGCTATGGATTAATATAGAGCAATTCGAGTATTTTCATAGTTGAGCCCGAAGAATTTTAATCTCTAGATCTTGGTTTTTATTTCGATGCAAAGGGTCCCCCCTTTGAAATTTTGAAAATTGAAAATTTTAAATCTTAAGTTTTCACTTTTAATCAACTTCTTTTGTCGTAATAAGTATAAAACAACACTTTTAATTAGATTCTGAGACATTTTATTTTTCTGTAAAAAATCATGTCAAATTGTACAAAAATTTCGACTTGTAAAGTTGCTAGGTCAAAGGTCGAAACAACTTTAAACTTTCATAACTTTGCCAAAATTGAACCGATTGTCCAACGCAATGTCATTTTGTTTATAGTTTGGCCTCTAAATTCATTCTGCATTCAAATAAAATTAATTTTGTCAAAAAAATATTTATCCTCTAAATCTTGGTTTTGGTTTTAAATGCTAAGGGTACCCCCTTTGAAATTTTGAAAATTGAAAATTTTAAATCTCAAGTTATCACTTTTAATCAACTCCTTATATCGTAATTAGTATTAAACAACACTTTAAATTGAATTCTGAGACCTTTCATTTTTCTGTAAAATATCATGTCAAATTGTACAGAAATTTTGACTTGTAAATTTGCTAGATCCAAGGTCGAAAGAACCTCAAACTTTCATAACTTTGCCAAAACTGAACCGATTTTCAAACGGAAAGTCATTTTGATCATGATTCGGCCTCTTAAGTCAGTCTGCATTTAAATTTTATTAGATTCCTATAAAAAAAATTTCCACCAGATTTTGGTTTCGTTTTTAATGCAAAGGGAATTTTAAAAATTCGAAAATTTCGTAAATTGAAAATGTTGCATCGCAAGTTTTTACGTTAAATTGACTCTTTATATCGTTATTAATATAATTGTGGAAGTAACTTAAATTGAGTAAAATAAATGATATATTTCCTATGCTATTTATACATAAGTATATCCTGTTAATATATACTTTCGTCACTAGCGCGGCAGTGATGAATGCAATAGAGTCTCTCTTAAGTAACCTCTGATTTATCTACATATAGTATTTGAGGACAACTTAGTTCTGCCTCATAATAGGCGGAAAAAGTATATATATAATTGTTTGTTAGTTTTGGGCATTTAACATAGGATTTAAGACATAAGACATAAGGTTGATCTCTCGCTGATCAGTTGCTGGTCATGGCCCGTGACATTGTCGCGCCTTTAATAGCAAACACATGTTGGTCTCTCTCTCGCTCTCTCTGTCTGTCTCTTGCCACTTTGGTTCCGGTTCCACTTGCCACAATGTCCATGCATTTTTGCCATTTTCACTTGTGCATTTTTGGCAAATTTCCACGGCTGGAAAACCCTTGGGTTTGCCCAACAACAACAGGTAGAAATTAGCGTAGCGACACCTTCGCATTTGAAATGCTCGTTACGGGGTAGAGAACTGTGACAGGACTCTTCTAATGCTAATGGAAGGACACTGAGAGTCTCCCGCGGTACGCAAAAAAAAAGATGAGAAAGAGATGCAGCTAAAAAGAGAAAGAGATGGATTGAAAGAACTAGGAAACTCTTGAGCTGCGCAATTCGCTTGACTCACTTGGGCGCATCATAAAGTTTCGTGTATGAGCCTTAAAGACTTCAAGGCGATTTGACCTTATGGCTGACCTTTTGAGATGGCGCAGTATCAAAAATCACACACACACAAAAGACGGGGGAGCAAAGGAGACAAGGAGAAGAGGAGCCAAAGTCTAGGACACGCTTCAATGAACAATTTCTATGTGTAAATAGAAACTCGCGCTACGGGAATGTCGTGAAATCAAAGAGGAGCTAGAAAATATAAAGAAAATAAAATATAGATAGAGAGAAATCACTTTTCATGCGCAGAACTCTCAGTTCACTCGAGACAATGGCCCACAGGATATTCCAGTGAAATCATTTCAATGGCATGGATTTTATTTTTTACTTTACTTTTCAGCCTTTTGTGCTCGTGTCTCTTTCTCTCTCTCCAAATGGCTTTTGCTTGCTCTAAAAACGCTCTGACATTGATTGCCTGCGATAGTTTATTGAATCCTAGCGGAGAATTGAGAACTGCGATTTTGTGAAGAACCTGCATATGAATTGGAACACGTGTGTGTGTGTGTTGGTGTGTGTGAACTGCATTGCAGTTGATCTTTTTCATTGTGAATCAACTGCGGTTAGTTTTCATCATGTCAACAATCAAGTCAAAGTTGAACATCGACACTGTCTATGGACCCCTATATATAGAAAACGCCGTGTACTCTATTCTATCCATACCTTTATAAAGGGTTGTCTGTCTGTCCAACTGTCTGTCCGTCTGTCTGTCTGTCTGTCTGTCTCTTTGGGTAAAGTCATTTAACTACCGACAGTTCACACTGTGCTAAATGTAGCGTGTGTTGAGGATCAATAAAATGCGATACCAAAAAAAGTGAAATGCAATATCAAGGATTATCCAGACTGTCAGTTACATGTAGATCCCACAAAAAAAACCTCTAAACGAGGTAAAAGTCTAGTGACGAAAGCAATTTCTAGACCCAAAATTTCTGATATCCAATTTTGTGACGAACAAAATTCAGTTTAATCTAAAATTTTAAATAAAATATAAATTAATATAAAAAAAACGAAAATTGGCATTGTGCACTGTGAGTAAAAGGTGATCTTCTTTGTACATAAAATAACTTTTGCGCAGTGCCGAATGCCAATTTTCGTTTTTTATTTATTTTTATTTAAAATTTTAGATTAAACTGAATTTTCGTCAAAAATGATATCAAAATTCTAAAATCTTTTCACTAGACTTTACCTCGTTTAGAGGTTTTTTTGTGGATATCAAAATTTTGCAATTGCTTTTGCTTTTGACATTGTAACTTTATCATTAATGCAGGCAAATAGTAAAATATAAAAATTTAATTGTTAAACGTATTTCATATTTAAAAAATTTTTTTTTTTTAATTATAAAGAAAAACTAGGGGGCCACGCCCCCTGCTCGCTTTGCTCGCGTTGCTACAGCCGAGCATACTATACTGTCGGAGACCTCATACTTACTATGAAAAAAAGTTTTTCATACTAAGACTTGGATTTCACCGGTCCTATGACAGCTATATGATATAGTGGTTCCGATTAGAACCAACTTTGTTCAGGATATATAAGTCTTAAATAAATGCATATTCTATTAGTTTGGTTACGATATCTAGTAAAACAAAAAAGTTTTTCATACTAAGACTTAATATTGGACCGATTGGTCCTAAGACAGCTATGATATAGTGGTCCGATTTGAACCAACTTTGGTCAGGATATATAAAACCAAGTTTAATGCATATTGTATTAGTTTGGTTAAGATTTCTCATTAAACAAAAAAGTTTTTCATACTAAAACCTAATTTTGACCCGATCGGTCCTATGACAGCTATATGATATAGTGGTCCGATTTGAACCAACTTTGGTCAGAATAAATAAAACCAAGTTAAATGCATATTGTATCATTTTGGTTGAGATATCTCATAAAACCTCGTACTCTCGTACTAAAACGTGATTTTCGACCGATAGAAAAATGTATTTATTCACTTAACAGGTAATATCTTCCGAACCCCTCAACCAAAATTTATGTTTCATATACCAAAAAACGCGAAATTGTACGTATTACAACATATTAAAATTTAACAAAAATCGTTAGAGCCGTTTTGTCAGAAATCGCCAAAATGTAAGCTAAAAAACTTTATTTCACCTGTAAAATGTTACCTGAGTACTTTAGAAAAAGTTTAAACGCCTAAAAGCCCCCAAACACACCTTTCTAATAATATATAGAACATATCTGTAGCTTCTATGGTTTGGAAACTGTTGAGGTTTCAATTTTGGCGGGATTTAGCGTTTTCCCGCTAAACTAGCGGGAAATTGAAAAAGTCGTAGAACAAACATTTCTAGATTTTTGAAAAGGAATCAATCCCCATCATTACATTTAAGCTTCTTTAGCGCTTTGATGCAAACAGACAAACAGACAAACAGACAAACAGACAAACAGACAAACAGACAAACAAACTGACTTTTCATTTCATTTTGAGAAGTCCACTAAAATTTTCAAATTTATTTATCTTTTGAACCAGTTATCGTATTTGGGTGATTGAGGTATCAATCGACGCGTATTTTTAAGTAGAATTTTAAAAAATAAAAATTTTACCAAAAAGCCCCAACAGCCCCATAAGCTGCAATTATCAAAATTTTTCCCTCCACTTACACCCCGTATCTCATGACCCAGGTTGGTTAGAAAAAGTTTTAGTACGCCATTTTGTAAGTTAGAACTAAACCTGTCGATCGGTATATAGCTCGATCTGATCGGACAGTCGTAGCAAATTTTCCAACTTAGCTGTATATATAGTTAGTCGCCTTTCGCACCCTTCGTGCTGCTTTCGTCACTAACGCGAACTGCCGTCCGCAGTGATACGAGTAGTCGAAAAAGATACGGCAATACGCGGGGGTTTGCTATCCAGCAGGTTTGCAACAGATACCAAAAATCGAATAATCTCAATTTCAAAATGATCGTATCATGCTGTTACCTAAAAATATTGCGATTCAAGTGCAACTTTTTGCCAGAAGTGTACATTGATAAGAGCTGTTAAGCGACATGATCAGTGAATGATAAGTACTCGTTTGGATGGTGATTAAAAGTATTACTTAAGTAGAAAACATACGATTGATTGATCTCATCTATGTTTTGAAATAACCTTTTGAAAATATTGAACAATATTAGTTTACTCTTGATCTCTGGAACTGATCGAGCCTGATTTAAAAATGATCTCAGCTAAGTTTAAAATCAATCGTGTGATCTTCCAAATGATCATTCGTTTTGATCAAATGTTCTTAAACTTTTTATATTTAATAAACTTTTTGCTTGAGTATGTCTGAATACACTTTAATCCTTTATGTTAAAATATTTACTGATCGAGCATACTCAGAGACCGATCAGCTATCATTTTGTATAATAACTTGTCGATGTCATTAGATAAGACGGTATCTGAAAATTATACAGTTCTTCTTCAATGTCCATCGAGTGATCGACAGATTTTGCGATCTCTTAAATGATCATTCACACATCATTATTTTGAAAATGCTTATGACATCTTCAGATTAGAGAAAGATCAGCAATATGCTGACTGATTGCGGATCGAGTGATCGAGAATAAAATAGTAATAAAATATATTTTTTATGATCGAGATTTTTGATGAATTTTATTTTACTTGAGTTTAATTGATCATAATTAGGAAATGATAATTATTTGGTTTATTATTTATATATTATTGATTTATTATTAAATTCTTACTCCATTGCGGATCGAGTGATCGAGAATAAAATAGTAATAAAATATATTTTTTATGATCGTGATTTTTGATGCATTTTATTTTACTTGAGTTTAATTGATCATAATTAGGAAATGATAATTTTTTGGTTTATTATTTATATATTATTGATATATTATAAAATCCTCACTCCATTGCGGATCGAGTGATCGAGAATAAAATAGTAATAAAATATAATTTTTATGATATTTTAATTGATCATAATTAGAAAATTATTAATAATTTTTTGGTTTATAAACAAACCATGGTGAACCTTAAAAATTATTAGAAGATCGATCTCACAGTGTGCTGATCTTTCTTCTTAGACGATAATTAAATTGTTTTTGGTCAAGTGTTTCAATAGTTTAATGAGTTTTCTTAGTAGTATTTAGAGGCAACACTTGATTCGTTTCGACGAATTGCTGACCAACTCAATTGGAGAACTAAAACAGCTCTATGATCAGTGATCAAGTCTAGAACCGTTCTGAATTTGTCTGGTAGCACTCGTTGTCGCCGTTGTCGACGTTGTTAATGAGCTACCAGGAATGTGAGGTGATCGCACTTTTGGGGTACGTGCCACTTGACGCCTGGTTAAGTGCGAAATCTGACAAGGCTGAGTTCGAGTGATCGATGCTAAAGGATCTTCGACTACCGAAGGAAGGCAACAAGCGCTCTCATATTTTGACACATGGCACATAAATCATGTCCAGTCGAGCAAGGAGCAAGGAGCAAGGAGACTGTGACGCCGTCATAAAGTCACATAACTCAAAGTGCCAGGCTACAAGTACAAGTACAAGTACAAGTGTCCTTGCGAGAGATCCATGTAAGAGAGAGAAGGAGAGTCTCCTATAACGAGGCTGCGCCCAGTTTTCTTTGAATTGCGACATGATAAAATAACATACGTCTCGAATTTCCGAAAAATAAATAAATGCTGCGAATGGAGAAGAGCAGCACTTCAGTTTCTTCGGCCAGGACATAAATATTCTATGGAGTCTAAGGACAAGATGAGATGCAAAGCAAATACGCACTTCCTGCGACATGGCGGACATACATGTCTCGCTAAAGTGCCGCACAAAAGAAGTTACTTCCTGGACCGGCCAAAAATAAAAATAAAAAAAAATCCCAAAAAACTAAAGGACCAAAAGGACCAGCAGAAAATGAATTTATTGCGAGTTATTTGAGTAGCGTCTGAATTCTTAGCTAAAATTGCATAAAACTCTATGCGAGAGTTTCGCATACTTATATCCTGCGAGCCTATTAAAGGACATTGGCTTAGTCTCGTATTTTGACACCTACGCTCTATGGCCAAGTCCGGCTGAAGGACATGGATACGCAGGTCCTTTGGCCTAAGCTTCTTTTGATATCCGGTAACAATGCTGAAGGATTTCACTCTCATCGCATCTCGTCTCGTCTCGTCTCGTTTCCTGGTTTTATCCTGGCCGTCGCATCTTAAGCTGACATACAATCACATTTCGCATTGTCCTTGCCAGGCTACCGTCCTGTCAGTTTCCTCTACCTAGCACGCGCTCTTCCTCTTCCTCCCTTGATTCTGCCTACCATTTATTATTTCTTTCTTTTACTTCTTCTACTTCTTCTCTTTTTTTTTTTGAGGCATAATCTCGCCGTTTTTGTGCTTCCTGTTCCGTGTCCTGCGAGGCGGGTCAGCTGCAAGCAGCAACACCCATTCTCCAAACTCCCTCCCTCCCTCCCAGTTGCCTCTTCCCATTTTTCCAAGATCTCTATTGCACGTGTCCACTGATCTTTAATAGTTTTGCATACATCAATTGTGGGCGTGGCTCATTTGCATTTCTGCAAGGATCACGCATTCCTCAATAATTATAATGAGGCAATATCGTGAGGCAACTCGTGTCTTGCCACACGCTTAGCTATGTTAGGGGTGTCTCTGCTTTTTAGGGGTAAGTCAGTCGACAGTCGTCAGTCGATCCTACTTTCTGCCCATCCCAAAAGCGGAAGTGCATTTTATGCCTTATGATTATCGTCCAGCTTTCAGCTTTTCATTACATTCGAACTTGTTTGGTTTTTTTTAATATATTCTTGGGGTGCGCCAGACACGTGGGCTGTCGAGTCCTAGGAGTCCTCGGATCGCTGCTCGTGTCTTTCGCGTTGCTGGTCCGCTTCAGCCTCTCAGGCGTGACTGCCTATTTCCGCTATTTCCGCTGCCCAAGGGCAATTTATGCGCCATTAACACAGCTAACCAAATTGAAAGTCGTTAAATATAAAAAAAAACATTAACAACAACATTCATATAGTTTAACTATATTCCGACAAATATTTGCTGCAATTTCCGGTTGTGTGTTGATTATTGAGTGGGTTGTCAAGGCGCCGGAAGTGACGGGAAGTTTCTCCGAGCCTTTCAAACATGGGTTGTTGGGTTGTTGGGTTGTTGGGTTGACTGTGCACCGGGTGACTCATGCAGCAGTTGATATAAGCACAAGGATACAGACCAAGCTGGAAAAAATGCTAGGAAGCAGATCTTATAGGCATAATACTCTCTTCATATCAACAGGATCGCAAGATTATTATAATAATATCTATGTTATCTTGAGTAAGCCATTGAAATTTATAGAATGTCATCATTAGTATTAAGCATACTTCAGCAATAATTTCCAATACATCTTAATTGCTTTAGTTGTTTCCTGTGTGGTTCCATCTTTAAGAATATTTAATAAAAGTGGAAAAAATACTACATAATATTCATTATGAAATGTAAATTTTTTTTGAGCAAAAAAAAAAAAAATTCATAGTTTTTCCCTCAAAAAAAAAATAGCCATTAATTAAATGTAAATTTTTTTTGAGCAAAAAAATAAAATTCATAATTTTTCCCTAAAAAAAAAATAGCCATTAATGAAATGTAAATTTTTTTTGAGCAAAAAATTAAAATTCATAGTTTTTCCCTCAAAAAAAATAGCCATAATTATATGTAAACTTTTTTTTTAGCAAAAAAATAAAATTCATAGTTTTTCCCTCAAAAAAAAAAAAAAACATTTTAGTTCGACTTAAAAAAAATTTTTTTATAAAAGTCAATTTCAAGAAAGAAAATCCTTTAAAAAAAAAGTGTCCAATGTGTGTTTTAAATCTCAGATTTTTTTATTTACGAAAACTATGCTATAATTAACAATTATCAGTATTTACGTTCAGCTTAAAATAATTTGTATACTTACAAAAGTTACGTCTAAATACTAGTCGAACAACCTTTAGCTGGAAACATATTAAACTGAGTTAATAATAGAAAATTCTATGTCCTTTAGTCCAGAAGAAACTGCACTTCAAGTGTATTCTATTTATAGAAATGGTTTCATATTCGAATGTACTTACTGTGCATTCACTTCAGAGTCTGAGAAAGTGCTATAAATCATAGAAGACTTGTAGATAAGATATTTGTTTATATTTATGTAAGTACTGCTTACTTCAGATTATTATAGATATTAATTATGTAGAGTTTAATATGCCAGTTAAATAAGTAGATAAAGAACTTAAGTGATCTGGCTAGTTTTTTAAGCTGATCTTCATTTTGAGTGATCCTCAATTCCATATTTTTAGGTAACTCTTTAAAAATCTGAAGAGCATCTTGAATTTTACTAAGCAAAAATATATATATTTATGTCTTGGCAGTTTTAGAACTTCTTCTTATCAAGATCATCTTAGAAACTCTACTAAATATGTATATTGAAAGTAATAAAATCTTGACTAGATGCCGTCGTATCTGAGAGTTTAGAAATATTTAAGAATTATGAAAGATTAAACATTTTAAAAACTTTCAAGATCATTCTTAGCTGATTTTAACTGTTTCTTAAAAAAAACAATTTTTCAATTTTAGGCTGAAATTTGCTTAAAGTAGGCTGTAAAATAAAAGTTGTTGTGTTTATCGAAATGAAAAGATTTTGTATAAATTTTTGTTTTCAATTTGTTTTGTATTTTGTGGTTATTATTGCATTTCAATAATAATAATAATAAAAAGTAATGCTTATAAACTAGTTTAGTGTCTTCCATGCTTATAACAAAACTTAGAAATATGAAAAAAAAATGTGTTTTAAATCATTGTCTTCCATTAAACTTAGGCTAGTCAAAAAAATATTATCAGTATGAGTTAGGAACTAGAACTTATAGAAGCTGGGACTTGTTGTTGTTGTTGTTTCACTAAGGCAACAGGTATTGTTTTTTTTTTTGAGATATTTACACACTTTGTACAGGAGTTTTTGGCTTGAACTCAGATCTATCAAAGAACTGTGAAGGGATTTGATTCCATTTATTGTTCCTGCCAGGAGGAGATGTAATCGAGCAGTTCCTCATCGTCGGGCTGCTCATCGCTGAAGCTGTCGAAGGACTCGAATTTGAATTGTTGCTGCTGTTGTTGCTGATGTTGCTCTTGTTGCTGCTGTTGTTCCTGGAGTTCCTGCTTCACATAGCTGGCCGAGAGATCGGAGTCAGTGTAGGAGGGAGTCGGCGAGGCGGAGTGATAGGAGTTAGCCACAAATGGCGCCTGTGTCGGACTGTCGAGGCTGCTGTAGTCAATGTAGCTGCCATCGTTGCTGCTCTCATCGGCAGAGTTGCCACCACCGCCGCTGTAGAGTTGTCGCCTTGGCTGGCCATCGTCCAGCATGTCCTGCAGTCCGCGTATGTACTCAACGGCAATGCGCAGAGTGTCCACCTTGGAGAGCTTTTTGCTGGCGCCGCGTCCGCCGCTCGACAGCGTATTGATCACGCTCTGTGGCAAGTGTTGACGCAAGTTGACAAAGCCGTTGTTCACCTGCTTCACACGATTGCGCTCGCGGGCATTGCGACGTGCCACCGATGGCAATTGTGGCTCGTTGCCGTATGGCATGGCTGAGTAGTTGAATTTCTTTTTGGCCACGCTTGTGGCTGCCACATGTTGCATGTTCTGCAACTGGCTGTTGCCCAGCGGCAGCTTGGGTGCAATCAGCTGATGTTGCTGCTGCTGTTGTAGTTGTTGCTGTTGCAGTTGTTGCTGCTGCTGTTGCAGTTGCAGTTGTTGCTGCAGTTGCTGTTGCTGCTGATGCAGCAACATAATGTTGCCGTTGGTCAGCTGAAAGTGCTGATAGTTGCTGTTGCTGCACACGCTCGTCATGTTGCAAGTTTGTATGTGGTATCCGTTTGAGAACTCTGTGTGTGTGTTGACTGTGTGGAATCAAATTCCGCAATGATAAATTCCCGTCCTGTGCCCTGCCCTTAAGTACTTGTCCCAGGCCAGCTCTGCCGACGTCGACGTCGACTGCGCTGCTGCTGTTGCTGCCACAGCGAGTGGTATCGCTACCTGCCTCTTGCCGCATGCCGCATGCCTCGAGCTGAGTTGAGCCCTTGCCTCTGGCACAAGTGATCGTCTGTCTCTCTCCAGAGAGAGCGAGAGAGCGAGAGAGAGAGCGCTTACTGGGTTAGGGGTTAATGCTTAGGGGTTGCTCGTGTGGGTGCCGCTATCGCTATCTCACTCGCTCACAGTCTTTCTGCCTCGCTCACAACTTGTCCATTGTGTCACAGCTCCTTTTGTCTGCTTGCTACGCTCCTTGTTTTCTTCGCTTCTCTTCTCTCTCACATTTTCATTTCATTCGAGTTTTCTTTTGCTTTTGCTGGGAAAAACTGCAACGAAATCGTAGACTTAAATCTATGCACAATACACCTCACACTGCTGATCCTTGTCACAGGGAACAACATATATAAAATAAGAAAAAAAAAAGTAGTAGATAGAAGAAGGACTCGCTTTTCAATGCACTTCCACTTTTGTCGTCAAGCAAATAAAGAATACGAACACGAAAAAGCAAAAGAAAAAATAATAATAAATAATGAAATTGAAAATGAAAATGAAAAGGGAACCAAAATGTGAAGAAACTGCGCACAATTCGGTTCAGAACTTGCATGTGATCCATCATCGTAGAGAGGAGGAGAACGGGGGAGAGGGAAGAGGTTGGAGAGAGGACAGGGGACAGGGGAGAGGAGCCACTGCCTCTGGCACTTTCACTGTCCAGACTGTGTGCCAGTTAGCCCAACTCCCCTTTCCCCTTTTCCCCTTCCCCCTACACAGCATAAGTCCAACTCTGCCGATCCAAGTCACAGTGGGGCTAAATTGAGTTGGAAATTATTATACATAACATTGCAAATTATTTAAAGTACTCTTAGATAATTAATCTGTTTTTAAATAAATTTACTTTATTTCAATAAAAATATAACGAATTAAAATAGAATCAATAGAAATTATTTAATTACATAATTTAATTAAATAATACTACACTTTAAAGTTGATTCTGAGAATTTTTAATTTTTTGTACAATTTATTGTCAATCATTATAAATAACATTGCAAATTATTAAAAATAATCTTAGATAAGTAATTAATCTTTATTTACATAAATTTAATTTATTTCAATAAAAATAAAAGGAATTAAAAAATTTAAATTATTCAATTATATTATTTAATTAAATAATACTACACTTTAAAGTTGATTCTGACAATTTTACATTTTTTGTAAAATTTATACTTTAAATATTGCTTAATCAACATTCATAACTTTATCAAAACTGTAGCGTTTGATAAACGGAATATTATTTTAAACATGTTTTGGCATCTAAATTTATTCTGCATTCAAATTTTTTAAAATTTCGTTAATAAAAATTTTTTGCCTCTGGTTCTGGATTTCAATTTTACTACCAAAGGGTCCCCCCTTTGAAATTTTGAAAATTGAAAATTTTAAATCTCATTTTTACACTTTTAATCAACTTTTTATATCGTAGTAACACTTTAAATTGGATTCTGAGACCTTTCATTTTTCTGTAAAAAATCATGTCAAATCGGACAAAAATTTTGACTTGTAAAGTGACTTAGTCATAAGTTGCACCAACTTTAAACTATCATAACTTTGCCAAGACTCAACTGATTTTCAAACGAAATATCATTTTGATCAAGGTTTGGCCTTTCAATTCATTCTGCATTCAAATTTTATTAAATTTGTCAATAAAAATATTTCTCCTCTAGATCTTGGATTCGATTTTAAATGCTAAGGGTCCCCCCTTTGAAATTTTAAAAATTGAAAATTTTAAATCTCAATTTTACACTTTTAATCAACTCCTTATAACGTAATTAGTATAAAACAATACTTTTAAACTGATTTTAAGACCTTTCAATTTTTTGTAAAAAATCATGTCAAATTGAACAAAAATTTTTACTTGTAAAGTGGCTAAGTCATAAGTCGGACCAACTTCAAACTTTCATAACTTTGTGAAAACTGATCCGATTTTGAAGCAGAATGTCATTTTGATCTTAGTTTGGCCTCTTCATTTATTCTGTATTCAAATTTATTTTATTTTGTTTGAAAAAGTTTTCTTCCTCTAGATCTGTGTTTCGATTTTAATGCAAAGACTTTGAATTTTAAAAATTTGATGGATTTTTATATCAAGTCTTATCTTTTAAACATTTCCTGCTTATTAATGGCAGTTTATGGCAATTGATACCACTGTGCATAGTTGATCGGTCGAGTGTGTGTGTGTGTGTGTGTGTGTGTGTGACACAGCTCAAGGCTTTGACGTTGGCTTTAGCTTTTGGGTCTGTGGCAACTCTGGCCTTGGGGCGCAAGGCGCAACTGTTGTTTTGCATTAAGCATTGCCGCATTGCCGCATTTGACACGTGCTTCCGATCAGGGTGATTAGCATAAGCAGCAACAACAGCAACAACAACAACAAATGCCACAAGTGTGTGCCGTCGCATGCATTTAAAGTGACAGAGGGAACTCTATAGTCTCTGCCCCTTTAGGTTGCAACTCATTTTGCCTGAGCTTTGTCACGAAGCTGCAACTTGACGACCGACGATCTTGACAGTCTGCTCCAGGGTCGAGGTTGCAAGGGGGGAGGGGAAGAGGCAAGTGTGACTGTTGGCTTTGGAATTGGCGCTAGGCTATTTATACGGCTTGGCAACTTGCAACTTGCAACTTGCAACAAGTGAAGTGGCCGCCATAAAGCGCCCAGCCATAAATTTGTTATGGGCTGTGCTGGCTTGCAACATTGTTGCATGCCCCAATACACCGTTACAGTTAAGCGTGGTAACAAGATTGTGCCCCGCCAATAATCCAATAAATGCATAAAAACCTTGATTAACATTAAGCAGCTGCCACGGCATGGGGCAAGTTCTGGCAACAGCACAGTTCTTGCAACAGCAACGTGCAACAACAACAACAACGTGCAACCGCAGCACTATAATCATTTAATCGATTTTTAAAAGCTGCCACCGATTGTGGCATGCTCTAGTATTAACATTTTCTCCTAATGCATTTCTAATATCCCAGGATCATCAGAAAAAATATAAGAAAACGGGGTAAATCCTTTGCGTCATCGCCTACACGCCTCCTCCCTCCGAATCCCAATAGGTAACCCCTTTTAACTGTTTCTGTCTTCTTCTTCTTCATCTGTTTCCCTCAGCGTCTTCCACACCCACAAAATGTGCGAGGAAAACATGTTTTGGTAGCATTTTAATTAGCTCTGCTTTTCTTCGATTTCTTTGATTAATTAAAAGTGCTTGTAATGCTCGCAGTGGAAGGGGTTGGAAAATGGTACTCAATCAGGTAGAAGGGAACGACAGGATCGGAATAGGGTTGCCAGGTCAACGAGCAGAAATAGAAAATATCAGCTGGCGTCATCTATTTTTCAAGGAACATTCCAATTGGAATGAATAGGAATTTATAGTTTATACAGCAGCGCCCTCTGTCGCTGGGATTGGTTACTTATAGGAATTATAATAGGATTCTTAAGAAATACAATTTCTATTTGGAAATCTATTCTAATTGACAAGAAAGTAAGCAATGATATGAAGAAATATTGAAGTGATTTTAATAAATTGTATAGTTATTGAAATCTTACTTATAAGTGATGTTCCATATTTACCAACTAATAACATTTATAATTTAATTTATAATGAATTCAGATTTTTTAAGAAATACTGAAGGAAACATGTTTTTTTGTACATAAAAGTTTTGTATAAAGAGCATTTTTTGTATACCTGAATAAGTTATATAAAAAAAATTTATAATGGGATTATATTGAAAAACTTATTAGAATTATTGAATCTGTTCTAATAGATGAAAGACTGATATGAAGAAATATAGATTGTAATAAATTTTATTATTATAAAAATTTTCCATTTTTGTCAACTAATTAAAATATAAATTACAATGATATTGAACACAGATTTTATAAGAAAATAATATCTTAGCATGAAAGAAGGAAAATATGTTTTGTATAAAAAAGGCTTGTACAAAAAGTATTTTAATTAAAACTGAATAAGTTGCTTAAAAAATATATATTAATAAAGGTATTTTTTAAATTTTATTCCATAGGAAATACTTTGTAATTTAATTTATTATATTTTATATTGACAAAGAGTTATGCTTATAATAAAAATACTTATAATAAAATTAGATTTTAATTTCAACTACAAATTTATGTAAATTTGTAAAAAATTATGAGATTAAAATTTTTTTAAGGATATCGGGTTTCTTTACTTTTTAGGATATTTCTTTCATCTGTGACTGAGCTGTTTCTAAGAACTGCTGTAGACACATGTCCTGGAACTGCGAGTCCTTTGGCAAGCTGCAAACTCGGCGATGCAACGGAAGCACATTGCCAAGTGACAACACTTTGTAGTGTCAATTTTGATGCTCTAACAGATATCGATAACGATATCGATATGACAATTAATTACGTATTTTATGTGTCTGCCGCTTCATTAAGACTAATTGAGAATTCTAAACATCTACAGCAGCTACTGAACTGTGAACTGAGAGCTACAAATTTTGAACTGAGTACTCCAGAGTTGACCCGATCACGTATTGAATGCGACAAGTGTAGAACGTGATGGAGTAGATCAGAGTTCAGAATAGAACGATAGTTTAGGATAGAGTAGGTCAGAGTTCAGGATAGAACGTGATGGAGTAGGTCAGAGTATTGGGATTTGTTCTTGCAGGCGATATCATAAGCGTGAAATCTGTCAGGTTTGTGTTGCCTCATCCGTTTGCCTGTTAGTTGTTATCGTTATCGCTTATCGTTATCTTACATGTGGTCATCACATTAATTTGACTTTTTATGGGTGTTCCAGCGGAAATTGTCGTCACTTTCGCATGATTTTTTCCCTTTGCTTTTTTTTTTTTGATACTTTGAAATGAAAGCGAAGTGAAAACTGAAACGAGCAGCAGTTGAGATTGGATTGAATTGGATTTTTGGTTTTACTGTTTGGGGTGCGGGCTTTGGGCTTATGTATTAAATGGGAAGCCATTGCAAATTCGCACGATCACACCTAATAACGGTAATTTACACGCACGCCACTCGCCGATAATTGCGACGCCAAATGTGCTGACAGAGCGGACAGACGGACAAACGGACGGACAGACGGACAGCGGCAGGATATGGCAGACTCCTCATTCTTTATCCTCATCCTCATCAGCTGCAAAGCCCAGGCTCAAATGTTAACGCATCCCGATGAGCTGAGTGAGATAACAGGCAGACGCTTCTGCTGACCTCCCTTCCTACCCCCTTCTCAGCCTGCTCGACAGCAGCAGCGGCAACGGCAGCGGTTATTAAAAACGCGGCAATCGGCGGCGGCGGCGGCAGTTTTTGTTGTTGTTGTGGTTGTTGTAGTAACCGAATACGCCGCCAAGTGCGAAAAAGCAACAACAATCGCAGTAGGAGTTCAAATAAGCTTGACTTTTAGGCATTTTGAATACCCTTACCCTTTAGCTCAGCATATCAGAAAAACACTGAAAGTCTTCTAATTTCTGCATTAAATTTGAGGTTATTTTTGTACTTGATTTTTCTTACAATTTGATTAAATTTCATAGTTTTTATAATAATATTTTTTTTTATGGCCAAATACCATAGACTCTATTAAATTGCATAGTTTTTCTTATAATATTCTATACTTGCTATTTAATATATTTTATTGAAATTTCAATAAACGTACTCTATAAGTTAAAATATTAGAATTTTTATAAAAATCACTTTATTTCTCCAGTGTATTTAAAATAATTAAATTTCATAGTATTTCTTTTCCCACAAAAAAAAATCTAAGAGAGGTAAAAGTCTAGTGAGGAGAGCATATTTCAGTCCCAAAATTTCTGATATCCAATTTTGTGGCGAGCAAAATAAAGATAAAAATAAAAATACAGAGTTAAATTTTGCTATTACTTTAAATACAGATTTATTGACTCAGTTTCTCATCTGAAGTCAAAAGCTTGAAGTACCGTGGAGAGGAGTGTATTAAAAAATGTTGTCGAGGTGTGAAAAATAACTGGCCAGATAGGGGCAGTACCCAAAGTAGCAATGGAAGAGTAGGAGGAGGAAGAAGAGGTGGAGGAGGTGTTGGAGGGTGTTGAGCAGAAAAGGAGGGTGGGGGGAGGGCAGGCGAATACGAAGCCTGTTCCTGGGCACGCATCGAAGGTGTTGAAAGCTTTGCGCTTCTAAGAAACGTTTGTCGTTGTTGCTGTTGTTGTTGTGATTTTGAATGGTTGATATGAAAGGCGCTGCTACTTCTGAAGTACGACCGGTACCGGTACCGGGTCTCCAGACACACACACACACACGCACACACACACACCACACTGAAGATGATATTTGTCGATGGTGTCGAGGTGTTAAAATTACCCCAAAGGTACATAATAATTACCTTAAATTGCAAAAACAGCGAAATAAATTTCAAACTGGCAGACAACGCGCTTGGCCCAAAGCCCTCTTGCGATAGTTGGACTACCGTACCCCTTTCTACCCCTCTCTACACGTCTCTACTCTTCGCTGCTCTTTAACTGCTTTAGCGGTCACGTTTGAAGCGCGTTTAGCGTTGCCAGATCGTTTGTAGAAGCATGCAAATGCCTCAATGGGGCGTGTGTCCTCCATAAAAATTGAATGCTGTTGTGGTAATTAACGCAGCCCAAAGACAGAGACGCAGACAGAGGGAGTGGGAGAGCGATATGAGACAGAGAGTGAGAGAGAACGTATCGATGGGGACATTTTGTGGCTGCCTCAAGTGGCCGCAAGAATAATGACAGACTGAAAACTCTAAAGACTCTGAGTTTAACTTGTTGCCACGGGCCGATCTATTTAATTAATTGCTAACAAGTTGAAAATGTTTAAATGGTTTATGGCCACAGACAGCGGCGGGAGAGGAAGAGGCAGAGGCAGAGGAAGAGGGACAGGAACAGGAACATATGGAGAGGTTTCTGAGGACCTTTGCCTTGACAGCGCTTTGGGCTCCTTGAGCCATAAAGACAAATTGTGGTAGCTTCTCTTCCCTTCATTTCCATACCGCTTCGTCTGCTCCTCCTTCCACATCTTAAGATCGCTTTTTGCAGCGGCCATAAAGCGTCATTGAGCCAGGTTTCTTCTTCTTTATTTTCCTTTTTTTTTTTTGGGCGCCCTCAAACGTGACGATATTTTATTGGACAGGTCATGGCTAAGAGAAGTCAGGCTATGGCACTATAGGTTCTTAAAACTCCTTCTCAGAGGCAGTTAGAAGCGAATGAATTGGGCAATATTAAAAAAAAAAAAAAAAAAAAAATTAACCAACTAAGAGTTGTTGTAGATAGTTCTGAACTGTCTTAATTAGAGTTTATTTGACTACGTTTAGAAAAAAGTTTTCCTCTTTAGCTTATACATATAAATATGAAGATTTTTTAGTTACTTCCAATTCATTTCTTTAAAAAAAATTTATTTTTTACTTAACTAAACTTAAGATGCTGCTTGGAAATATTATCGCATTTAGATCATAAATCAATTAACCAAGAAAGTGTGGACATTTTTTCTTGAAATTTTATAATAATTTAAATTTAAGCTTGTTTTGAACTTTTTTATAATAATTTATATTTAAGCTTGTTTTGAACGTTATTTAATTTAACATATATTTTCAGTGATCACTTACAGTAGTGTGAAGTCCCTTAATTATTGAATTATCATTTAATTTGAAATTCAAAGTTTACAATCATTTAAGCTAAATTTATTCATAGTTTGATTAGTTTTTAAGCTGAACACCATGATAATTCAAGTGTATTAAAGTGAATTTTAAGAAAAAAAAATAGTTTTCTCAAATGCTTTTAGATTTTCTTGTTTTTTAAGCCGATGAAATTATTTAATAAAAAGTACTGCCTAATATTTAAAGAATTTGTATAGCTTTATTATGTCATTTAATTAGTTGAAGTACCAAGTTATTAAATAAAAAAATTACTGATTTTTTAAAGAATCTAGTTAAAGTTAATTAAATAATTTTTTATTCGAAGATTCGGAATTTATGCGCAATAAAAAAAACCGTAAAGCTTATGTAAGTCTTTTTTATTAGCTTTATTCATAGTTGGTTTAGTTTCTAAACTAAACATAATGATAATTTAATTGTATTTAAGTGAATTTCAACAAAAAAACTAGTATTCTCAAATGCTTTTAGATATCCTTGTTTTTTAGGCCGATGAAATTATTTAATAACAAATACTGCTTAATATTTAAAGAATTTGTATAGCTTTATTATGTCATTTATTTAGTTGAAGTCCCAAGTTATTAAAAAAAAAAATTACTGATTTTTTACAGAATCTAGTTTTTGTTTATAAAATAATTTTTTAGTCGAAGACTCGCAAAATTATGCGCTATAAAAAAAAACGTAGAGCTTATGTAAATCTTTTTTCACAAGACCAGTTCAGTTAGGTTACAAAATTATCCTACATTTAAGGAGTGTTTTTACCTTTGAGAAAATAAAATGAAATCACAGTTGCTAAATTGTATTGCACTTAATTAACACCCTATCGATATAGGAACATTATATTATATTATAACTCTTATTAATATTTTCTTTAATTCTCATTCAAAGACATGAATGATATGAGACATGTATATGAGTATTTTTTTAAATTCGTTGAATCGCAAGGTGTGTTAGGGTCCGACGTGTGGCTTTAAAGCTCAACGTGATGACAGTTTTGGGCGCATACAAATGAGTTGAAGGCAACCAGTCGGTCGACATTGATGTCAACGCGATGGAGATCGCGATAGAGATCGAGATGGAGATCGAGATGGAGATGGTGATCGTGATCATGATGGCGAGATGGGGATCTTGCCGGTGATCGTATTTATCACGGTGAGAAATGAGTTGTGAGGCAGTAATTATCATTAAAAGTAACATGACTGCTGCAAAAGGTAAAAAACTGGAACAAACTTTGCCCCCGAGCACAGAAAGGAGCGCAAGAGAGGGAAAGAGAGTAAGAGAGAGAGAGACACTTCTAGAGATTGATCTAACTGCTAATTAATGATTGAATGCAATTGAGCTCCCGTTGATATTTCAGTCAGAGTTATGCAAAACAAATAGTCGAAACATTTACTCAAGGGACTCGATATCTATCTCATTTGATATCTATCTCACATGATAACATTTTGATGAAGTCGAAAACAAACAATGCTAATGAATTTGCGGTTTTGAAGGATCGCAGCAGGACGATTGTCAGTAGCACACGCCGTCAATTCGCCGAATTCCTGTTGCTCTTTTTGGTCTTTTGGCTGTTACAATTTCAATTTCTGTAGAAAACAGTTTCTTTTTTTATATTTTGTTCTTTCATTATTTTTATTTTTATTTTTTTTTGCCTTTTTGGTGTAATTTTTCATGCGCGTTTTTCGATTCGAAGCAGATGCAATTAATCTAAATCCAATTATAAGACAAAGCGGGCAAGGAGCATTACACAAAGACTCCTCGAAAATTCTCAATCTTCTTAGCTGCAGTTGTATCTGGTGATATACGCCGATTAATATTGAAATCAATACGCTGTTGAGAGTCTTTTGTACGCTTTCCCCCTCTCTCTCCCTCTCTCCCTCTCTCCCTCTTACCTCTGCCCTCTCTCTCTTTTGGCATTCCCCTTTGTTGCCTTCGGGCAGACGTATCACATTACTTCTTGGCCCAAGTTGCAATATCTCTTTGGTGCAGCTAACAAGATGCATGAAGTGTCTAAATTGGTGTTGAACCATATTACCCCTTGACTCCAAGCCCCTCCCTCTCCCACACCCCTCCTCTTTCTCCAAATCCCATTTTTTGCCTCTTCTCGGTGGCCTCTTAATGGTGTTGGTATTGCCATTGCTCAGTCCAAAGACCACTGAATATCATTGTGCAGAAAGAAAAAAAGAAGTCAGAGGGAGCAGAAGTTGAAGATGTTGCATGCAACAAGCTGAATCTGAGTAGATTTGCGTCTTATGATGTGAGCTGTGAAATTAAGTAGCGGGAGGTAAAGAAATGGCGAAGAATTTAAGAAATAGAGCATGCCAAAATTCTCAAGTTGTCTGAAAAAACTTTACTTAGAGAAATAATTGTATTAAAAAGTATATATATTCTTGATCAGCATAAACAGAGACTATTAGAGACAGAGATGCCAAATTGGGCACGCTAATTCCAACCACCACACACACAGTTGCTTAGATAATTCGGTTTTTGTGGCAATTTACGTTATCTATTTATATTATCTATTGTCCCACTTAATAGCAGCCAGATCGGACAAGTAGAACGGCAGTAATAGCTAACCAAAGTAAATAATAATTAAGGCAAAACTAGCACCCAAAAGTATGCAGTAGTTTTTTTTTGATAGTAATTCATATAAAGTAGTTTTATAAAAATTGAAATAAGTAACGGGTATTCTATGGTCGGGATCTCGACTTTCCGACTTGTTTTTTAATATTTATTTAATTATAATTAACTGGATTTTAAAGCATTATCCCTAAGCTAAATATGATGAAGGTAAATGTAGATGGTGATGATTAGAATACTTTAAAGGTAGTTCATTTTATAAGAAGTTAGCCAAATGGTAAGCATAAGTAAGATTTCTTATAAATACGCTAATACTCAAATTATTTATAAGTCTAACGAAATCATTAGAGTTTTATCACTACTTGAGACAGAGCTAAGTAAATGACTTAAGCTATACTTAGGATAGCATAATCATAATTAAAACTTGGGGCACTAGAAGTTCTTATAGAAAACTTAAGCCGATCAAGACTTAGAACTCTTCAGGAGCATCAACTTGACTCGCATTAAGTAAGTCATAAGCCGCTTGAATTTTCCCCTTTATTTCTCCCCAAACGACCTTACACTATTTATGAAAGCACCCACATGATGGAAAGAGAGCGTGATTAGACCACACAGCACAAGTAAAGTAAAGTGTTACAATCTTTGATCATATCAAAGACTACTCCAATGATAAGTATCGATCGAATCGATCGAATCAAATCCTAAGTCAACACGATTTATGTGACTTAATTCCACCGAAAATTGACAATTGAAATGCAACTGAAAATGAAATAGAAATTGAGACTGGGACTGGGACTTGAGTTAAGTAGAGTCTTAGAATGTCCACTGAGAAGGAGAGTGCTGTAAAATGATGTAAGTAATATGCCCCGCATGATTTTACGTATTGCAGTTTCGAAAGGATTAAAGACAGCGCCCACGCGAACAAAAGGGAATTAAATATGAAAAATTGATGGTCAGTCGAGGATAAAGTCAATGATATTTATGACTTATTTAACGCGACCTGCAAGGACTACACTTTTTTTCATCTTATTATCTTATGATTCTTCTTATTCTACTTCTTCTTCTGGGCAACTCATGACAATGCATTTTGTGTGTAGTGTCTCGGAGGGTTATCCGATCCTGCGGTCGTTAATAGCGCATTAATTTCCCAAAAAGAAAATATATATATAGTTAGGCACACTCTTTGTATTTTCTTTTTATTATTACTATTCCCTCATTTTCGTTATCTGCGCGTATCTCGAGTAAAAAGGACCAAACGTTATCCTGCAGCATCCTTTTAATAATTTCATATTTCATTCTGACTCGGGAATTATTGTGTGTGTGTGTGTGTGTTTTTTTATGTTTGGTCATCGCAGTTTGTGGAAATTTACACCGTCTATCTGCTGCTCAGATCTTTATTATGGCCTTGCCACTTTTTTTGGTCTGGGCCAAACTCATTTTCGACTCAGAGAAGCAAAGTGCTGGAACGTGTCGTTGTTTTTAATTGCCATTTAAGCGATCTAATGAACCGATATTTACAGCCACTTGACACTTGATCCAGAGTGAAACATATTATATAACCTAAAGAGTTTATGTAGTGTAGAATATACATTAAAACGGTCTTAGCTAAGCTCTTTTAAATGTTCTTTTTAAACATTTTAATATTTTTAAATGAGATTAAAGAGAAAAAATACATATCTATTAATTTATTCATAAATACTTTATTTATATACAACAATTCAGTTAAGACACACAAACAAAAGTCGCAGACTCTAAAATGTTTAGCAGTGAGATATTTATTTACAAAACCTAAAGTGGAAATTTTTTTAAATTTTCTTTAAATGCAAAGAAACTTAAGGAAGTAAAATATGATCAAAATGACATTCTGATTGAAAATCGGTTAAGTATTGACAAAGCTATGGAAGTTTGAAGTTGGTCTAACCTCAGACCTAGCAACTTTACAAGTAAAAATTTTTGTCCGATTTGACATGATTTTTTACAGAAAAATGAAAGGTCTCAAAATCATGTTTAAAGTGTTGTTTTATACTAATTACGATATAAGGAGTTGATAAAAAGTGAAAACTTGAGTTTTAAATTTTTCAATTTTCAAAATTCCAAAGGGGGTACCCTTAGCATCGAAACCCTGATCTAGAGGAAAATAATTTATTTTACAAAATTAAATAAATTTTAATGCAGAGTGAATTAAAAGGCCAAACCATAATCAAAATGACATTCGACATGAAAATCCGATAGGATTTGATAGATTTATGAAAATTTGAAGTTGGTCAGAACTATGACCTAACAACTTTACAAGTGAAAATTTTTGACCAATTTGACATGATTTTTTACAAGAAAATGAAAGGTCTCAGAATCCAATTTAAAGTGTTGTTTTATACTAATTACGATATAAGGAGTCGAATAAAAGTAAAAACTTGAGATTTAAATTTTTAAATTTTCAAAATTTCAAAGGGGGTACCCTTAGCATTTAAAATCAAAACCAAGATCTAGAGAAAAAATATTTTTGAGACAAAATTAGTTAAATTTTAATGCAGAATGAATTATGATGCCGAATCATGATCAAAATGACATTCCGTTTGAAAATCGGCTTAGTTTTGGCTAAGTTATCAATGTTTGAAGTTGGTCCAACGTAACATATGATCTATCAACTTTGCAAGCTACAATTTTTGATCAATTTGCCATGATTTTTTGCCAGAATATGAAAAGTTTCAGAGTTAAATTTAAAGTGTTGTTTTCTACTAATTACTATATCAGGAGTTCATTAAAAGTCAAAACTTGAGAATTAAAATTTTTTTTTTTGCCTTTGGAAGCAAAATTGAAACCCAGTTCCAAATAGGTACAAAAATTTACGAGTAAAACACATCTTTACGATATAATTCTGATTATTATGCAATATTTCATGTTTAAAGTTAAAAATCTAAATATTTCGATATAATTTTGTTATGATTATTATTATTTCGTAGCTAAACTGAAGTATAAATAAGGGAAGTGGATTTTAGGAAAGAAGGAAGTGTTACAAGTAGTACAATTGCCTTGGGAAAAGATGTTCCCCTCTTTTTAAGCGTTTTGTTTTAAGTAGTCTTGAAAACTTCCCCTAAGTTAACCCTCTCACTCTCTCTTTTGTTCATTCTCTCTCTCAGTCTATGTGGCAGCTTGACGCGTGTTAACTTTCACTGAACCAAATGGGAAGCATGTCTTCTACTCTGTAGAGCGTCTTCTGAGCCGCCTATTTGCGTGCATGTCTGCTATTTTGAATGCCAACGCGATCGTTGATTGACTCGACACGCGTGACGAGCAGAAGAAGATCAACAGGGGAGAAGGTTGAGTGGTATACAGAGGAGAATATGGGGAGATGAGAGCAATTATTTGACTGTGAGTGGGTCAATTCTGGCAAAGTGTTGATAACTTTATTTCAACTGGATTGAATGTTGGCAAACACTGCGGAACTGGCTAGTTAAAATGTTATTAAGCTGATCGTGTCGAGGATGCAGCTCTCGAGAGGACCTCACGCAAAAAGGAGCGCTAAACTAATTTTAATAAGACTTGATTAAAATGCAATTTACCAACGAAAATTTATCAATTGTCTGTGAAGACGGCTGGAGACTGGAATGATCGTCTGAAAGATCTCACAACTGACACGCACAGACTGCAGAAGACTGTAGATTGCAGACTCTGAGGGATCAAGCTGAGGATCGAACTGCAGCTCTCTTAAATAAAGTCATTAAATTCAAATCAAAATTATGCTGCAATTTTGATTTTTGGGTGGGCCAAGGAATTCAATTACCTTTTGCACAATAAATATGGCAAAAATCCGAAAAAATTAAATGTAAATAATACGCCAGATAGAGTAGGGAGAGAGGGAGGGGAAATTCAATATGCGGCAAGTGAAAAGATATGATATAGAAGTGTAAAGTGAAACTACGAGGCACATGCCATTTGTATTTTTTTTTTATATTTATTTCGATTTGAGCCTTGAGATTTGTGGCAATTAGACACGGGCTACTGTGCAACGAATGTGCCACCGAACGTACAGCTGCAACAGATGTCGAGGCAAACAAAAACTTGACCTTGCAACCAGAACGAAATTGACCAACTGGTCAACTGTTGAACTGTTCAACTGGGCCAACAAATGTAATTTTCATGGCTCGTCTAAATATTGACACAAAACAAATGCGAAATGTGAAATTAATTTGACTACAGATTTGGCAAACTGCACAAATGTCACATTGTCGCATTGCCACATTGTGTGTGCTGTCTGTCCGTCTGTCTGTCCGTCTGTCCGTCTGCATCAGTTGCGCTGCATGGCGCCTGCATTCAAAACTCATGCGAAACTCATGCGAAACTCATACGAAACTCATTTGAATGCACTCACATTATGCACTCTGGCAGTGGAGCATTATGTAAGGCCTCGACTTGCCCCTTCTGCCACACTGCCACACTGTCGCACTGGCTGCCACAACGAGTTGCAGGCAAGTTCAATGCATTTATGAATGAAAATTTCGCACGCTTAAAACACGCTTCAAGCTGCAAAATGAAGCAGACAACAGACAACTGACTGAAAGCAGCAGAAGCAGAAGGGGAAGAGGGGAAGAGAAGAGAAAAGAAGAGGAGAGCAGCCGAATAGGGAATGGGGCATGCAACGCTGGGGCTGCAAGACGCACTGCACCTGATAATTGACAAAACCTGACAGCATTGGGGATAATTTTTTTTTCTCCTTTTTTTTTTTTCTTTTAGTTGTTGTAGTTGTTGTTATTGTTGCTGGTTTTGGCCCAAACCCGTACGGGAAGTGGGCAAGTCAGAGGCATTAAAAGAGGCTGAGAAAAAGAAGCAACAGGAGTATACCTAAACGAAAGAAAAAAAATAAATATAAATAAAAAACAGGAATGAAAATGCAAGTAGCAAGCTACAAACTCTGTATACACTCTAGTATTTAGAAGAAAACTAATGAATAAAGTATAGACAAATATAAAAAACTACAGAAAAATCTGTAACTGTTATGTGGAAGAGTTTAAGAGTTAGTTCAGGACATTTCAAGTACCGTTCATAGATAAGAATAGTTGAAGAAATTTTCAAAAAAATTGCGAATTATCAGGTGGATTTTTATTAAGACTAAGTGTTATAAAATAATGTTTAAAATAACAAATAATATTAACTTTATTTTGCTTAGTACTTTAAAAGAGATATTGAAAGCTGTTTGAAAAAAAACACTTCTATCTAAACTGTTATTTTGTATGAAAAATGTCATAAAAAAAAACATTTAAAGCGTTCAAAGAGCTTAATTTTGTTAAAAATGCTAGATAAAAGTCTTTTTGAATATATATTTGGTGATTTTTTAAGATAGACATGTCAAACTTGCAATATCTATAACATTTTTAAAATCAGTATAATTTTTATATACTATGAGCCCAAAAAATTATCATCTTATTAAATTATGAACATGTAATTTTGAATTTTTATAATTATTTAATTAGTTTAAGCCATATTTGTTTTAGTTACAGTTACAGTTTTAGCTGTCTAGCTTTAAAACGTATAGAGATATTACACTGAAACATTTTTGAACCGGTTCAAAGAAATTTACTTTAGACTTAAAAATTGTATTTAGGACCTTCGAACTTTAAAAGTGTTTCCAGATTAAATATCGTGTTCATCTCTCTCAGTTACTTACATCCAACTCTAATCTTAATATAACTCTTATTTCAATATTTTAAATGCATTTCAAAGCATATTAGTTAGTTAAATACCCTGTTTGCTGTGTAGAGAATCGGGTTGATTTCATTTGACAGTTTATCGCTGAGGTTTTTGCGGTTGCATTGCATTGATTGCCTAGAGCCGAAGATGAGAAGAAAGAGAGTTTGAAGAGAAGGAGTTAAGTGCGTAGAGAGATAGAGAATTGCATAGAGAATCGGTTAGAGACAGAGGTCAATAGACGTATTCCTAGAACTGCTGGCAATTGACACATGCTAAAGAAAAAGAAGACAAAAAAGAAGAAGACATATCGATGGATCTATGAGTTTGCATTTCAAAATATTTGCAGGCACTCAAGTGTTATTGTCTTGTGGTCGAGGTTGAAGTTGAAGTTGACGTTGACGTTGGATCAGGCTGATGATGAAAGGATACACAAGGAGTGCGGCAATAGAAGCATGTGTTGCATGCATATCAAAACAAATATGGACATAGGATGTGGGCACTTTAAAAGTAAAAAAAAACTGTTTGATCATCTGACTGACTGATCATGCATGGCGCAATCCTTTTGTATCCTGCAAGTGTAAAGAACAAAAGACAAAAGGATTACAAGCGCCAATCGTTGCGATAAACTCTTGAACTCTCACAACTCACAACACACAACTTGCAACTTGCAACGCGTTGCGCGTGGCTTATGCGTTGCATCCTGCGCCAACGGGTAATTACACCACATGATTTATGATCAGGCAGCAGCCCCAAAAAAAAAAACCGATGCGACTCTTCGTTCAACGTTCAACGCTCGACGTGCAACATGCCCCAGCGAACGTACAACAACAACAACTATAACAACAACAACAAACAACAACAACAATCGATCGATCAGTTCAGCTCTGTCCGCCCATTTTGGCCCCTTTGGGGCAGCCAAGTGGCTCAGTTGGCAATAAAAACAACTGCGAATGGCAGCAACATCGCATGTGCACGACTTGCAGATATCCAGCATATTTATATATTTATTCAAATGGCTTATAAAATTATTCAAATCAGCAGCTGAATTATAAAAATTTTACTTCTCAGCTAATATATATATTTAAAAATTTAAAGGAATATAGAAAATATTTTAGTTGTAAGACACTTTTTTCTCTCTTAACATTTTTTTAATACAAAAATCGTATATTATTAATGATCTTTTTTTTTAACTGATCTTTTTTGTATCAGTGTTGAAAATTGTATTCACAAAGTATTATACGAAAGTTATATATAAATTATATTATAAATATTTCACAGCTATAGTTTTTTGTAAAATAAACCGCCATATATATATAGGTACTGGAGTTGAAGAATAACAATACAAATCGATAGTTTTTACAACTGTAATAAAATATCATTTAAATATTTTAAATAAATAATACAATATGTTAATTTTCAAACCTTTTGTGACAAGATGAGCGATTACTTTAGAACAGATTTTTATGAATATATGGAAATTGGAAACAAGTGATCAGTTATTGAAAATCTGTATTATGACTAAATCAATTCGAGCTAACTTTAAAAACTGACTATATCAAATCAATTGCTATAAAAAATTCGATTTAAACTGAAAATTAAACATAAATAAATGGCGGATAGACTGATTTATAAAAACAATGTGTGGCTTAAGAAATTACATAAAAATATTTATTTAAAGTTCTATCAAGTGTGGTTTTTGAAAATACATAAAAATATTTATTTTGAAATTCTATCAAGTGTGGTTTTTGAAATTACATAAAAATATTTATTTAAAATTCTATCAAGTGTGGTTTATGAAATTACATAAAAATACTTATTTTAAAATTTTATCAAACTCAAAAAAACCAAAAAAAAATTCTAAATTTGCAGTTTACAATTCGTGATCTTAGCGTTAATTTTTTGTGCATGTATTCTTGATAATATTACTAAATAAAGACAACATTATAAAAGTCAAAGTAGCCTAAAATATTTGAGCAAATCATAAAATATTTTAGAAAACCAGAAAATCAAAATATTTAATTAGAGCTAATTAAAAAATCGAATAAATCACTTATTTTCTGCTTGGCTTAAGAAAATCTGATACCAATTGAATCCAATTAATTTTATACCGAAATTCTGAATTTTTTATGTACTTCCTTTTGTTATAATACCCATTCGAAGCTTTAAATAGTTACAGGGTATTGCAGAAGCAGCAACAACAATGAGTAGAGATGCGTTGCAGATGCGTCTTGGCGATTTTTATGCAAATGCAACAGTTTCCCTCCCCTCCTCCCCTCCACCCCCTACTATGCTAAGTTGCCACTGCCGCAGCAACAACGAGTGCACTGAGAGTGTTTGACAAACTTGCAACAGCGTCAACGTCAACGTCACCGCCACCGCAGATTGATGACACAACAGAGACAGACAGACAGAGAGAGAGAGAGAGAGAGAGAGAGAGTGGGAATTTAGTGGGTAGGGGGGGGGGGTCAGCATAGTCTGGCCTGAATCTGCCGACTGGGGGCAAACTTCAAAACTATTTGCCGCGATGCGATATTAATTTTTCGCCTTACTTCACATTTATGAGCAAAATCCATATAATCCATCAAAGAACATCTCAGACGGTTCGTGTACGTGTTTCGGAATTTCAATGTGAGATCGTTGCGAAAAGGCAACAACAACAACAACAACACACACACACACACATCACACACACACACACACAAAGACAGACACCTCTATATAGTTGCTACGTGCCATCTCTGGTGAGGTTGCAAGCAGCAACAACATCTGCAACTGGCAACTGGCAACTCACTGTGCAACTGGACACTGGGGCACGTGTGGCAATGTCAAATGCTGTCTATGTTGTTGTTGTCGTTGTTGTTGTTGTTGCTGTCTTTGTCATGCTTCATAGTAAAATCGCATTTCAAGTGCTGGGCAATTAGATGCCAAAATAATAAGGAAGAAAAATGAAAATAAAAAATAAGAGGAAGAGATGGAAAAAACGGCAGTCCACTTGACACTATGTTATTGCAGTGTGTGTTGCTGCCTGCCACGCCCAGTAGCAAGTTCAACTGTTTGTGTTGACAGCCCACAGGATTAGATAAGATCTAGGCTCTCATTACTCTATCTCTTTCTACGCCGCAGTCACTTAATTTATGTCTATCTCTATCTCTATCTGATACTCAACTATTCGTCTGCAGATATGTGCAAAAATAAATAAATATCGAGTAATTGCTCAAGTTTTTAATTGAGACAACGCTGTTGGTGGTCAAAGAATCTTCAAGAGTTCAAGTAGATACTTTAAGAAAATATAAAAAATAGAAAATAAAAAATAATAAAATATTTTGAGTTTTAAAATTCTCAATTAGAGTGTGTAGACTGACAATTCCCTTATTTTTATTAATACAACTACACAGAGAAAAAATTCATTCTAAAAATCAAGTTTAAAAATCTTGATTTTAGTTTAAAAAACTTGATTTTAGCTTGAATTTTTTAAGTAAGTATTCAGGATATAATTCCTAAATTAGGATAATACACAGATAAAATAACATATAAATAAAATAACATATAAATAAATAAAATACATTAAAACATCGACATTAAAAAAGACTAAGAAGCCCAAATTATTTGATCTAACTGAAAACCAATAAATAAATAAACAAAAAATAAAAATATTGTTAAAAAATAAACCGTGCTTGATTTAAGTATTTTATATGTGGTTAATGAGAATCCGGGATTACCGTACTTCTGACACCGCATTGGATGAATTTTAGCCTGGAATTCCGGATATTTTTTTTCTGTGTAGCTTGTTGATATTAATTCAGCTAGTTTTTTACGTTCAGCTTGACAAAATAAGTTGTAGTTAATACAAGTCGAATACAAGATTAAGTAAAAGTTTTACTTTAAATTTCCGGCGTTGCAAGAGAACATTTTGAATCATATTAACTGACAATTATTTTTACAATATTTATTATAAATATTTCTGAATTTCATGCTTATAGTTGTGGTGTAAAAAAGTAAAACGGATTAATTTTTAGTTTTAACAAAATAATCTATTTATGTAAAAAACAAAAAAAAATTATACCATGTTTTCATTATAAAGAAAATTCTCTTTGGCACGCAAAAGTTTGATAGACAACTGAAAATAAGAAAAAAATAATATGAAGTATCAAGCTAGCCAATTCAAATTAAATATGATGTAACTTTTTTGTAAGTAAATCTTAAAAACACAATATAAAGTGTTGAAACGCGTAAAAAAATAATTTTGAATTGAATTTAAATATACATAAAAATAATTAATAAATATTATTATTAAATTGAGTAACATCGGACTTTTTGTTGAGAAAGAAGCCAAATTTGATTTTTTTTGATGTAAACATTATGATATTTAATTTAGTTTGTTTTATTATAATATAGACTTCATTTAGGAAAATTTATTTGATGTAAACATTATGATATTTAATTTAGTTTGTTTTATTATAATATAGACTTCATTTAGGAAAATTGAAGATGTAAACCAAAAAAACAAATCAAATACTAAATCTTAAATGTCTAAATGGGGAATTTGAACACGTTTATGATCGGATATGCAGGAAATCACTTTAAAGAACTGAGAATCTACATCTCTCTCTCTCTCTCTCTCTCTCTCTCTCTCTCTCTCTCTGTCTCTCTCTTCGAACACGAATTCCTTTCTAGACTTAAGCCAAGTCAAATAAAAATATACAAGTTGAAATCTGGAAATTGTCACCATGGAATTTGTTTCAAATTTCGCACCAATTGACCAAGTTATGCTTATAGGAATAAGGAACCTAAATTGCAGGTAGATTGCAAGTTGAACCCTTTTTAAGGTCAGGTCAGGGTGCAGGCGCAGTTGCCGACCTGGACTTAGAGCCACCCTGTGGGCAGGTGTAACATTAAGCGCCCTGAACAGGTCAGCAGCGTTAAGGACCAGGGTCAGGATCAGGATCAGGATGATGGTTTTTGGGCTTGGGTTTTCTGTCAGGCAATAGACATCAATTGTAAAGTCAGGGTCAGTTGAAAGATCATAAAACGAATGTAAAGAAGCCGAGGAAAAAACAAATGCAGCTCTAGGAATTTCCCAAATGTCATAAAAGCGTTTTGAATGATTTTCGCAAAGAGAGCGAGACAGAGAGGGAGGAGGGAGAGAGCGAGAGGAAGATCATTATTCTGCTGAGGATGAGAAATGATTTGAGAGACTGAACTGTAGAACTGTAGACTGTAGAATTAAGCGCCGGCGCAGCGGCAAAAGTTATCACATTGAGTATGTAACTACATTTATCACAATCTAATATGACAACTCGAATAACTTTTGCCTGACTTCAATCCCCTGCTGCAGCTGCTTCTCCTCCAAGAGGCAAGAGACTTGACTTGCCCCAGACTCGTTGCAGACTCCACAGTTGTTGTTGTTGTTGTCGTAGCTGTCGCATTTGGGACTTCGCTAATTGGAACATATCTTGCTCTTCAGTTGGATCATGATGGTTGGATGACGATGATGATGTACGTGCAACATGTTTACGATTTATGCATCCTCTCGTTGCACAATGAAGATATCAGAATTTCCAAAGGCATTCACTTCTTGTTGCACTTGTGCAAATAGTTTGCGACTATCAAAATTGCTCAAAGCAACGTATTTACCCCCTATCGTGTGCCAAGCTGGCTAAGAGCGGTTAAGTGGCAAGGGGGGGAGGGGGGAGAGGGTAGAGTTTGTCTGCCCATCAATAATTCATAACGCTAATTAATAACGCCCCGTTCAAATGTTGCGTGCGAGATGAAAGCCAAAAATGCCGCCTTATGCACATAACAGGATAATGAACTCGATCCTCAGGCCTAACCCCCAAAACCCCTCTACCCTCCTGCTTACCACCTTGGTGCCTTATTGAAATTCAAATAAACCTTCAGTTTTGGAGCACATTTTGATTGCGTACGCTTTGGCTTCGATTTTAGTCGAGGTTTTGTTTATAACTTTAGTTATACTCTTTCTTTCTTATGCCCTTGTATAAATCTGCGAGGAAATCAACCATTAAAATATATATATTCTCAATCAGCACAAAGATCTAAGTCTTTATAGTAAAGTTAGTCTGTTTCTATGCAAACTAGTTGCTTAGTTTTCAAGTCATCTGGATATAACTTTTTGCAGCTTCTTCTTTTTGCCGGAGACACTACATATGTCCATGCCGGTCAGATCGGTTTACTTTATGGTATAGCTGCCATAGGAACTATCGTGAAAATTGTTTATTTAGTAAGAAAAACTCTCTTGTTTTTTAAGATATCTCAGCCAATCTCACAAAATTTATTTCTTATGTCGTGCTATATATCCCGACTGAATTTGCTGCAAATCGGACTTATATAACATATAGCTACCATAGAAACAATCAGTTAAAAATGGTCATTTAGTTAGAAAAACTATGTTATTTCTACAGATATCCCAAAAATACTTACAGATTGTGTATTTATTATTTTCTTCTATATCATATAAATTTTTTAATAATATCAGACATCTATATCACATAGCTGCCATAGAAACGAGCAGTGCAAAATCAATATTTAGTTAGAAAAACTTTGTTAATTTTAGAGATATCTAAAAAAAACTCGCAAATTATATATTTCGTATTGTCTTCTAAGTCCTAAAAATTATATGCCTAAAATCGAACTACTATATCGCATAGCTGCCATAGAAATGAGCAGTGCAAAATAAATATTTAGTAAGAAAAACTTTGTTAATTTTAGAGATATCTAAAAAAAACACGCTAATTATATATTTCGTATTGTCTTCTATATCCTAAAAATAATATGCCTAAAATCGGACTACTATATCACATAGCTGCCATAGAAACGAACTGTGCAAAATAAATATTTAGTTAGAAAAACTTTGTTAATTTTAGAGATATCTAAAAAAAACTCGCTAATTATATATTTCGTATTGTCTTCTATGTCCTAAAAATTATATGCCTAAAATCGGACTACTATATCACATAGCTGCCATAGAAACGAGCAGTGCAAAATAAATATTTAGTTAGAAAAACTTTGTTCATTTTAGAGATATCTAAAAAAAAAATCGCTAATTATATATTTTATATAAAAGACATATCCTAAAAATAATATGCCTAAAATCGGACTACTATATCACATAGCTGCCATAGAAATGAGCAGTGAAAAATAAATATTTAGTATGAAAAACTTTCTCATTTTTGGAAATATCTCAACCAAGCTTGTATATTGTGTATTTCATAATATCTTATAGATCCCAAAGAAATTTGGTCAAAATCGGATAGCTCTTATAGGTCGAAAATTGAATAAGTGCATTAAATCTTCGACGTTCCGAAGACAATCTTTCAAGTTTTGGTTATTTTTGGGGGACTATCGCAGGGTTCGCATCACGCCTTAGGTGTAAAAATAAATGTTTAAAGTAACAACTTCTTAAAGAGCTAAATTATGATCCCACATTCGGAAAAAAAAGGATCAAGAAAATAAGCAGAACCTCCGCCCGCGCCACAAACACAACACAACACAACACATGAGCGTGAGGACTTCGACGGGGAGTTAGGGGAGGGAGAGGGGAACATGCAACTGCAGATCGAGGGGGTTTTAAGCATTGGGCCCATCAATCTGTGTATCCTTAGCATAGAGAGACTCTCTGAGTGAGAGTGAGACCTATAATTTGTACAAATTTGTTGGACTGATTGATGCGACGGCGGCGCGTTTTGTCTTGCCACACAAAGTTGCCCATGTGGCACGCCAAAAACTCAAAAACTCAAAAACCCAAAAACCCAAAAAATAAAGAGAATCTATTAAGTGTAAAAAGGCAGCTGTACGGAGCAGAGAATGCTCATATAAATAAAGTAAACAAGGGGTTACAATCTGAACAATGCCAACTTGCCAGTTCTGTTTATCAAATGCTCATTTCAGTTCGCTCTTTGAATTCTCTATAAAAAAATAGAAAAAAAGAAACTGAATCAAAAGATAGCAAGGTGAAAGTTCTTCCGGCGCTGTCATTTTCAATGCCCTCTAATCCTTGCCTACTATTATCAGACAAGCTGCAGTAGCCCCCATTTTATCCATTTTTATAGATCAGAGACAACAATTGCATTGAGTTGTCAAGTGTCAGCGTTGACATTGAAAGAATAGACCAAAATCCCAGATAAAAGTATAGAAAGACTGTGTGTGAGAGAGAGAGAGAGTGTGTCAGAGTTACCCTTGCACTTTTCCCACTTTTCCTTGTTTTCCTTGTGGAGCACGACCCCGACCTAGATCTTTGAGGTCTGGACAATGCATTTTCACTCGGCGTCCTTAAACCTCATTGTTCTCAGGCTCTTTAATGTGTCAAAATATAGTCTAGAGTTTTTTGTAATGCTAAATGATTTATTATTCTTCAGTTTCGTCTCTATCTTTGGCGTGGGAGCGTTGCACACAACTCTGAAAAGGATTTCAACTCAAGTGAGACTAAAGAACTGAATTGGATTGACGGGAAAGCCGGAAAATACATTTACAGAACATTGAAACAGTCAAAATTACTAAAAATTTAGAGTAGAGTTTAAAATTCTATATGACTTTACTTTTCAAAGTATTAAGCTAAAACAATTGTAATCAGAGCAGGTTATTCAAATCATTATGTGCTTAAGAAAATACATAAATATAATAATATATAGTCAGAAAATTAGAAATATAATAATATTTATTCCAACTGCACTTGCATATTCTCATTTTAAAAGCATTTTTCTAAAATGTATTCGAATTTATATTTATATTATGTATAAAATAAATTTTTCATTTAAAATACCAACGATTTTTTCCGAATAATATGTTTATATTATTATTATAATATTTTTCCGAATATCCAAATCAATTGTAATTAATATATTGATGTACATGGAACTCTCGAATTTGTGCTAAGCTTGTAATTACATTGAAAATTATATGAAGAGCCTATGAATTATATTTCATCATATCAGGATTTAGTAATATTTATATTTAAATCTATAATTGTTGGAGATATACTTTGAAAAAACTTGAAACTCATTAAAAACCTTCGATTTAGTAATATTTATATTTAAATCTATATTTGTAGGAGATATACTTTGAAAAAACTTGAAACTCATTAAAAACCTTCGATTTAGTAATATTTATATATAAACCTATATTTGTAGGAGATATACTTTGAAAAAACTAGAAATTCATTAGAGCCCTTCGATTTAATAATATATATATTTAAATCTATAATTGTTGGAGATATACTTTGAAAAAACTTGAAACTCATTAAAAACCTTCGATTTAGTAATATTTATATTTAAATCTATATTTGTTGGAGATGTACTTTGAAAAAACTTGAAATTCATTAAAAACCTTCGGAAAAAAACTGTAGAAATGCATTGAAAATCAATCAAAAGATCAGCCTGATCAAATTTCCTCTATTGATGACGTAGCTCCGATAATTTTGATGGTTCCGTCTTTTAAGTAGTCGCCGCCTATTTCCGTTTTGCAAAATGTTAGAATTCATATGAAATAGCATATCTCAAGAATTTATTTAAACTGCTGGTCGATAAGGCTTCTCAGTACTCTCACTCTCTCTCTCTCGCTCACACACGCTGCATCTCTTTTCCACTTTAGTGCACTTAGCACGCGTCAAAAGAGGGAGCATTACTTATCAGCTTGTGGCCTGAGTTTTAAAACCTACCTGCGCTTTTTTCAACAACTTAACATAATTTACATTTCCATCTAAATTTGTATTTTCTATTCTGTTTTCCACGTGCCAGAAGCGTTACATTTTTAGGGGCTTTTACTTTTACTTTTGCCCTAATCCCTGGCTACCTGATCATTATGATCATTATGATGATGATGATGAGGCGCGTGTTTATGTATCGGTTGATTAGGCCAAGTCAAAATGCTCGACTTGTAAAAGGGTTGAAAACTCTTTGATCTTTTGTCGCTGACTAATCCGGGACGTGGTCATCATATTTGAGATTAGTATTAACGGTTTATGACCATTCGCTGCGTTCATAAACAGGCCCGCACATCCTGAACACAGCTGAACCCGTTAATTCCTATCCAATCAATATTTATTGAATATCTTCTTCTCTACTCTTTACTTTATTTTTGTGGTTCCATCATCTTTGTAATATTCGCAATTTGCTGAGAGAACAGAATTCGCATTCTCATCAGGTTGCCCGCATAAAATGTTCCAATTATGATGTAAAGTCCCCCCTATATGATGGAAATGGCTAAAATACTTGCCCATTTCAGCTGAAATTTGGTATGTGTGTGCCATTTGAATAGAATCTTTCAGTTTTATGCTTATATTGTGTGTTTTATTTCGTTTACAACAACTAATTAACATTTAAAAAAAATTACTTATAATAATAATATTATTTTTATATTTAAATGAACTGGTTTCAAGTTGCTTAAATTTACGTGCTAAAAAAAATACACTTAAATAATATTAAAAAAAAGAAATGATTATGTTAAAAAAAAAAAAAAACTTGAAAATAAAATATTTCTAGAAATATAAAAATATCTTATAAGGAAAGTGAATCTATATACAATTTGAGGCACTTGGTTCAACTCAAAATAATTGACTAGAAAGCAACTGGCAGAGGAAGAGAAGCGGCGCTAATTTATTGCTCCTGCCACAGGGATATATAGTCGAGAATTTCCTCATCATCCGGCGTGCAATCCTCCTCGTCCAGTTGAAAGTGTTCATAGGGCTCGAATTTGAGTTGCAGCTGGGCATCCAAGGCGGCGGAGGAGGAGGAGGAGGAGGAGGAGGAGGCGGAGGCGGAACTGGTGGAGTTGAGCGGCACTGGAGGCGAGAGCTGTTGAGGAGCTGCCTCATAGGTGCCGGAGTCGAAGGACATGCTCGAATTGAACGAGGATGTGGGTGAATGACAGGCGGAATTTAAATTCCCCAAACCCGTCGTTGTGGTCGTCGTCATCATCAATGTGGATGCAGTTGCTCCAGCGCCCGTTGCAGTGGCATTCAATGAAATCGGCGTCAATGGATGATTGGGAAACTGCTGGCGTTGCAATTGCTGTTGCTGCTGCAGCGCAGTGGGCGTGGCCGTGGGCGTGGGCGTGGCAAGCAGACTGCTGCTGTAGTAGAGATTGTGAGCCAAACTGGAGACACTGGAGCTGGCACTGGACTGGGAGCTCTGGCTGCTCGTCTCGTCGAGGCATAGATTCAGTTGTTGCGCCATGTTGTTGTTGCTGCTGCCACTTGTGGCACTTGGTCCACCATTGAGATCATCGACCAGATCCTGCAGCCGTCGTATATACTCGACGGCAATGCGCAAAGTATCCACCTTGGAGATCTTCTTATGCGGTCCACGTCCACCGCCCTTGGTCAGATCGGCGATGATCGTCTGTGGAATGTGTTGACGCAATCGTGCAAAACTATTGTTCACCTGCTTGACCCGATTGCGTTCCCGAGCATTGCGACGTTGCACCGACTGCGATTGATCCACATTGTAGGGCGAAGTGGAGCCCAAGGAGCCGCTCGAGGATGTGGAGGAGCCCGACGATCCCACTGATCCCGTGGAGAAGCTGTTGCTGCCACTTGTTGCCATGCCACGCGGTGTATATTTGCGTGTCTTGATCGTCAGATTGCCAGCATTGTTTGCTCCTGTTCCCATTCCTGTTCCCATTCCTGCGCTCATCTTCTGCTCCGGTGCGGGCATTATGTGCTGATAGCGCTGATACATTTTGGTGGCGCCTCCGATGGTCGTGGGAAATAATTCGATGGCGTTTTGTAGCTGCGTTTTGCCGACGGCGTTTGCATTGAACACCACACTAGACATTATTCTATATCACTCTCTCTCTCGCACACACACACACACACGTGCTTAATTGTTGCAAACGAAAAAAAAAAAATTAATTTAAATATTTTTATTTAAATTATGTTATCTTTTTTTGTTGTTGTAGATTTCTATACGCAGTTGTTCGCTCAAGTTGATCGTTTGACACCTTGCACAAGAATGAGTCCCTTCGTCCTAAACCTTCATGTTTTGTACCTTTCACAGCCGTCGCAGCGACTCAGAGAGAGCGAGTGAGAGAGAGAGAGAGAGCGGTCGCTCTCTCGCTACCTGTGTGCTGCAACACCTGGCAATTGAGCTAAAACTGCGCTACAGGTAGAGCTCGCTCTCTTGCACTCCCTTTCCTACACTCTCTCTCTCAATCTCTCGCTGCCTGATCGTTACCTGACGCACACTCTCTCTCTCTCTCTGATAAGCAGTTGCACTCAACTCAGACAAAGAGAGAGAGAGAGCGCGTGTGAGTTGTTACTCAGTTTGAGTGATTTGTATGCTACGCTCTTTTGGGATTTTTTTTGCTGAGCCTCAGGATCAGTTGACGATCAGTCGATCAGTTGCGACTTATGCTCTTGGCAGCTGTCCCTTCGACTGCATTTCGGCATGCCAACAATTTGATTTCCGTGTTAATTAACTTAGCAAAAGTCTCTCTCTCTCTCGCGATCATTGCCACATCCTCATCCACAGCCCCAATTTCATGTGCAGCTCACGCACACGCCCCTATTCATTAGCGCCGTCCAAAGCGGTACCTGCAACTTGGCCAACACGGACTCCAACTCCAACTCACCGTCAAAGTCGGAATTGAAGTTCAAGTTGAAGTCCAAGTCCAATTCCAATTCCAAGTCCAAGTCTGTCTGTTTCGCCCACTAAAACGCAACGCTTTGGCATGCGCGTGTCACCAGACGATCGTGCTGAGATTCTCATACACTCGGAGAAAAAAAAACAGTCATGATAATCTTAAATTCATCTTGATTTGTATGCTATTCTTATTAGAAAACAATCAATTTTAAATTTCGTTTTAATGTATCTTAAATGTAAACATCTTTTCTGACCCACAACATTCAAAAGATTCAAAACAGTTTTATAAAGTTATTTAAATAAAACAAATCTTTTTTCTTATATTTACCACAAAACTTTCTTAAAATATAAAAAAAAGAAGTAATAAAAGCAAAAAGAAGTAATTGAAAGTAAAAAGTCCAGTCCAAAATTGTGCTCAAATATTTAGAAAATGCAGTAGCTACAAATCTTCACATTTTTATAAAAATATAATTTTTTCTTATATCAGCAACGATTTTTTCAAAATGAGGAGTGCCACAGAAAGCAAAGCCAACCGAAAATCTCCCAAATCTCATACATTTTTTTTTACTTTCGGTTGGCATCCCTGAATATAATATATTAGCGTTTTTATTATTAAAAAATTTGATTCCTAATATTCATTGCAAAAATTTCTGAAAGTACAAAAAATATTAAAGAAAAAAATGAACAAAAATATTTAGAAAAGATCGAAATGGCGAATTATTCTATTATATCAGAAATTATATTTCTTAAAATTATATGTTAGATTTAAAAAAAAAAAACTCTTTGATTCCTAATATTCATTACAATAAATATTAAAATAAAAATTCACAAAAATACTTTAAAAGATCGAAATGGCGAGTTATTCTATTATATCAGAAATTGTATTTCTAAAAATTATATACTAGATTTAAAAAAAAAAAAAACTCTTTGATTCCTAATATTTATTGCAAAAGTTTCTGAAAATACAAAAAATATTAAAGAAAAAAATGCACAAAAATACTTAGAAAAGACCGAAATGGCAAATTATTATTTTATATTAGAAACTATATTTCTAAAAATTATATATTAGAATTAAAAAAAAAAACTCTTTGATTCCTAATATTTATTGCAAAAATTTCTGAAAATACAAAAAATATTAAAGAAAAAACTGCACAAAAATATCTAAAAAAGATCGAAATGGCAAACTATTCTATTATATCAGAAATGATATTTCTTAAAATTATATATTAGAATTTTTTTAAGTAAATAAAAATATTTCTTATCTTAAAATTTTTTTTCATTCTCAAGGCTTTTCTCAAACCAATGCGAATTTCTAAAATAAATGTAATATTATATTTTCAAAGTGTACTCTTCTCCTGCTGTTTTTAGGCCCCCACTGCCTCACTCTTCTCACCTTTTTCTCGGACGAAGCATTCGTGCTTATTAGCTATGCAGAGTCAGGCCTCGATAGGTGTTCGAGCAATTTCACATATGCCTCTAATTAAACGATCAACAAGATCACAAGTTTTTCACTTCCGTTTCAAAAACTGTCGCAGCTACCTCAACTCCCCGCTCTATCTCTACCTCTCTCCATCGCTCTCTCTCTCTCTCTCACACTCTTTTTGCACTCTTTTACCTATATATTTCGCTACATCAATCGATTTTCAGACCGCATGCGTTTTTGCCAGGTGTAACTTGGTTTTTCGTTTATGCTTGTTTTATTTTCTTTTTTCTCTTCTAACCCCTCAACTCGTTCCTATTGTTAAAGGTTAGCCCACATTTTTGCTGAACCATCATCATCATCATGATCATGTTCATGATCGTTGTCGATCGATTCGGTAGCCGTGTCAATTTTCAAATTTTCCATTTTTCACATTTTTGGCAAAAACTCTTGACAATAATGATATCCCTTTTTCCAGGCATGACGGCGCTGTGTACTTTGCATCCTTTTGACAATCCTCTCTTCTTGTTTGCATGCCGCATGTTTTCAATTTTCCATTTTCCTATGTCTATTTTCGATTTTCCCTTTCTGTCTCTGGGGTTTTTGTGCATTGTAATGGCTTCAGGGAGCCGGCTTTAGTGTCCAGCAGTCTTAGACTCCATTATTTTGGCATCATTAACACTTTCATTGTTCGAAATTGTGTCGCAGATTTTTCCTCTTTTTTTCGCATATCCTTTGACATCGGTTTTTGGTTTCGCCTGCTATTCAAATTGATTTGATTAATGCAACTTTCGACCTTTGACAATTTGCGACCAATATGCACGACTGCTGAAATGTTCAGAATAGGGTTGAGTTTTTGTGGCTTTTGTGATGAGTTTTAGCCATTGTACTCCTTCTGCTAGCTGCAGTTCCTCCATATGTGGCATATTCTTTGATTTTGAAGTGCATTTGCGTAATGATCGTCAACCATGGAGAATGGATCATGCCAAAATGGATTAGTTTTTGGTCAATGTGTCAACTACAAAGGTGATCTGATCACATGACTGCATCCTAATCGCAGTCTTACAATTGCAACTTTACTGTAGATCAGTCTATGGCATAGATCAAACGATCGCTGTGATCAAAAGTAAAAGTACTCGTATTTCAATGAAGAAATTGAATGAAATATTTAGCTTACTGAAGTATCTGAAGATTTTCATGTGTTACATATAAATGATCCATGATCATGACAGTCTAACAAATTAAATTTTCCGATCTTCTATTACTATTTCAGGACAATCTAAAGTAAAAATCTATAGATAGACATAAAAATAAATAAAGATCAGTAGATCTATATTTCAAATCAAATGAAAATTTAGTCGATCAAATGTTCTTCTGCCAACAATTTTGGAGTGATCGCAGCAAATAAAGAGTAGAAGAAGATCATCTTAAGCTAGATGTTTTTATTGAATCATAAAGTGATCCAGCGATCGTTACAATAGAAGACACTTTATTAAATCATAGAGTGATCCTGTGATCGCTACGATCAAAGACTCTTAGATAATCTAGAGCACATGATTGATTCTTTAGTACTCACATGGCTATCTATACTTTAACCTATATGCGATCTTAGGCAATCGAGAAGTCAAAACTACACATACGATCTGCACTGACGCTTCAACTTATCTTTGATCACTAGCAACCTATTTACCTGTTCTATTTCTCTAGCTGTAATCTTAATAATCTTGCTGTGATTTTTGGTGAAGTAGTTGAAAGATCAAGTGTTATCAAGTGATCCAACAGATCTATGACAAGCTAAGCTTAAGCTGCCGTTTTGCGGTACCAGGGATTGGTTTTTCTCTCTCTCTCTTTGTTGTTTTGTGGAAGTTGTTGCCCCTGGCAACCCTGGCAATAACAACACCTCCGCCCGCGCCATATCCTTTGCAACGCTTGGAAGATTTAAATGCATAATTATTTTGATATGATGCATAGTTCCGGGCAACCTGGCAACTCAGGGCGCGTGCGTTAATTGCGTGTGAGCGAGAGGGCAACTCATAGAAAGAGAGAGAGAGAGCGAGAGACATATACTGACTACGATTGCATTGAGCGTTTTTCCTCGAAACTTGAAATGCAAAAATGGAATGTTGAATGTTAATTGAAACAAGTTTCCGTAAGGACTTGATGCCCGTCGCACCCCTAGACCCTGTTTCAGCCTCTAGTTGTTGTTGTTGCTGTTGTTGCTGTTGTTGCTGTTGTTGCTGTTGTTTCCCCAGTCATTTTCGTAGTTAATATTTTAATTAAATGCAGGCACACAGACACAGGACTCTCAACACAACGCGACCTGACGCGTGGCAGGTGTATTTACCGCGTTGCAAGCACCAGGATCTTGTCGGGGCACGGGCTTAGACAGTCATCCCTCTCTCCCTCTCTCTCTCTCTCTCCCTCTCTCTCACTCACTCTCTCTCTCTCTGTGTCTGTCTTAGCTGCAGCTGAAAATGAAAAGACAACACTATTAAAAAAAAATACATTTGCTAGGGGTTGCATTTTGTATCCAAGACCAACAAAAAAAAAATAGGGGAGCCAACAGCCCGAAGCCGAAGTCGAAGTCGGGAGTCGGCAGTCGGAAGAGTCGAAGCCACGCGAACGATTCATTGAACTTTGCACAGAGCTAAAGTTCAAAACGAAGACAAATCAAACTGCGACTGAGATCGTCTTTCAGCTTTCTGATTTTGTCTTCAATTCTCCCCCTGTCTCTGTCTCTGCCTCTTTCTTTCTTTTCTCTGTCTACACTGCGAATAGGCTTAGTTGACTTTTTAAAAGCATTTTGAACTTTATATAAAAATCAGCTTGAGCTAATTTACTAAACTTTTAGCTCTTAAAATAAAATGCAGTAAAAAAGTTTGAAGAACTTTACTATGTGAACTGACAGTGTGAAAATTGTTTTACAAAAATACTCTAAAATATCAATTCTCATGTCTTAGTTAGTAGATAGAATTAATGATTTCCAAAATGTTTCAAATGTAATGATTTAAAACTTTTAGCTTGTGAGCTATCTAAAGAAATGACAATAAAAAAAATGGTTATAGAGCTTTGCTTTTCGAATATAGTAAACTAATTAAAATTTACCGATTTCTAACATCAGGAATAAATGTGAAAAAAATATTATTTGTAAAATTAGACAACTTAAAGAGTAAAATAAAATTTTATTAAGCCTTTTACTTTAATTTAAAGAGTTTTTAGTGCGGTCCCTGGCTCTCTAGTTAATACGGCAAACTTTCACCTATATAGAAGTTCAAAAGATTGAAAAATAACTGCCTTCAATTCCTCGTCATGTTAGTCCAAACTGTGTTTTTAATGTCCTTGGCAATGAAACGAAATGCTCTAAATACATCAAACTAAAGAGTTAAATAGTAGGAGATTCTAAAAGTAAAATTTAAGAAATCGTCTGTTTCGAAAATGTTTCTATGTAATTTGTACACTGAAAAAAAAGACCAACTTCTACAATCAAGAACATTCATCTTAAATATTTTGCTTAAAGTAATTTGTAAAAAAAAATTGTCTGTTTCGAAAATGATTCTAAGTTATTTGTACACTGAAAACAAAGACCAACTACTACAATCAAGAACATTGATCTTAAATATTATGTTCTTAAAAAAATAACGTTTTAAGACCATATTTCGAATACTAAGAATATTAATCTAAAAATCAAAGTTTTTAATACAAGAATTAGAATCTTTAATTGTTAGCAAAATATAAATATGTACTAATTCAAATCAAACAATTGGTGGCTCCGTAAAAAAACCGCTTCAGTAGAGAAGCCGGTTCGAATCCCACTTGAAACAAATTAAAATAACATTTTAAAAATTACCAATAAAGAATATAATGTAAAAAAGTCAAAATTAAAAAAAAATATATGTTTAAGATATCATTTTTAATTTTTAATTAATAAGAACTTGGTCTTATTTAAAATGTTCTCATTGTCAAGATGTGTTTTCTTAATCTAAGAATTTTATGTAAAAAAGTCAAAATTAAAAAAAAAATATTATAAGTTTAAGATATCATTTTTAATTTTTATTTAATAAGAACTTGGTCTTATTTAAAATGTTCTCAAAGTCAAGATGTGTTTTCTTAATCTAAGAATTTTATGTTCTGGATGAATTCTCTAGACCAAAATTCTTAGTTTTGAGACCAAAATCTTGATTTTAAAACATTTTGTTCAGTGTACAGACTTAAATATAGAAAGAAATAGATTTTCAACTTAGTTTACTTTTTGCTAACTGACACAATCAAATATATTATCAAATACTTGTTCTAACTAAGTAAGGGTGTTAAAGCTTCGGTGCCTGTTGCATAGAGAAGTTTTGTATGTGTGCGAGTATTTGTATTTGTTGTTGTTGTTGTTGTATTTGGGTTTTTGGGGGTTTGCTTTATGAGTAGTCGCGGGCCACAGAGACAGACACACAGCTGATAACTATCATTACCCGCAGCGTAATGTGTGTGTGTGTGTGCGAGTGTGTGTGTGTGAGTGTGTTTGGCTTTTGTTATTGTCTTTGGCTACATTTATGCGGTTGAGTCTCAGGCTGAATCGTAGAAGGAGACAGAGATGGAGACCAAGACTAAGACTGAGTCTGAGTCTGTGATCATGACGATCATGACGATCATGATGATGAGAAGGAAACGCAGGCAAGTGGCAAGGGGCAAGAGGCAAGAGGCAAGAACAAACGGCAGTAGCACGCACCATTAGATGCGGTCAACATGAAAACATCTGCTCTTCTGTGTATTCTTTTTTTTTTTTTTTTTTTTTTTGGGGTCAACAACAACTAGGGATAGGAACTGGCGCGCCATTTTCAAAAAAAAAAAAAAAAAAGAAGAAGACTAAAGACTAAAGAAGAGAAAAGCGAATTGAAATGAAAAGTGTTTTGAAGCGTGGAATTTGGTATAAAGTTTAGCTGGCGATTTGAAGTCATCTCGTTATACGAGCATGATTATTGAAACTCGATCTGAACTGATCTGAACTGATCCAATCTGATGCAAATGAAGCCATTTGGTCCAGCCATATTTATGGCTTACACAGTTGCGGCTCATTAAATTTTAATCAATTTTTCGTTCGCATTGCGATCGTAAATCGCAGTTTAGTTCGGGATTAGCGCATATAACGTTTAATTTTCAAAACGCATAAAATTTTGTAACAATGTCTTGTTCGCTCTGCTTCTCTGTGGTGCGATCAGGATCGTCCTAGGAAAGCACCACGATCGTTCAACATTTTGCGCCTTTTAATGGTCAACGCTGGCGACGTGTTCGGCGCAATCTTCTGGAACTTGTTTCTCTTCTTTTTTTTTTACCGACTCAGAGTCAGACAACGACGGGAGACGGCAGCTCGCTTTATTGATTTTTAATGAAGCGAACGAAACAACGATCACTTTTGATGTGATCGTGTGGAAGGCAAAGTGGCAGGGGATAGGAATTTAAAAAAAAAAAATTCTACCCTTAAATCTAGATCACTTCCTGTCTAGCCAAATATTTGGCAACAAATCATCAATCAGTTGACCAAACTGACTCTGCATCTAATTTCGCAGCTAATTTTCTTTCAGCTTCGACACCTTTTTTTTTTTTTTTTTTTTTTTTGCAAAGACACACCTTCTTTGAGGTGTGAACAGGCACACGAGACTGGCATCGGATCTTGAGCCTATTAGTGGCAATTTTAAGCTGATTTACGCAGCAGCATGTTCCAATTAAAGTTCTCTAAAATGCCAAGTGAGCCTTTTAAAAACTCATTAATCACACGCTTAACTATGCCCCGAACTTAACTGAAACCCAGTCTCAATCTCTCTCTCAGTCGCAGTCCCAAGATCGATTTCAAATATTGCGAAAAAGGTGCGAACCAATTTGCACCTCAGACGTGGCAAAAAAAAAACAGACGAAAAAAAAAAATAAAAATAAAAGCAGCGTCCCTGGCAAAAGGTCGGCCTTTCGGTCCTTATCCCTGGTGCCGCAGTTGACCACAAGTCCTGAGGACGAGCCCAAAGTTACGACTAATTTCTATGAATTTCACGCCTACCAAGTGTGTGTATTTTGTGTGTATATATGGTTATATATGGTCTCAGGGACACAACCCTCTGACTGTGGCACCGGCGCCAAATTAATGGATCATCCATCGATCAGAAACTAAAGTACTCTCAATGCCCGATGTCAGACACTCGACACGTACTACCCTAAAAAGCAGCTGCAACCCAAATGTGTTCTTATAATGAAAGCTCAACTAATTGAAATTACATCTTGACTCTCTTAAAAATTAAGTCAGTTCTGTAAACATTTCTCAGATAGCAAAGAGGTTGAAAATAAAGAATATGTTTCTAAAAGAATAAAAATTTATAAAACTTAAAGAAAACTTTTGGTTTGTAAGACCACTAACTTTTAAGTCTTTATTTTAAAATTGTCCTATTTTAAAATTACAATATTTAAGGCGAATTTGCTTGATTTAAAAAAACATTATTTTTATCAAATTTCATAAGATTATCTTCAATATACACGTACTACCCTAAAAAGCAGCTGCAACCCAAATGTGTTCCTTTAATGAAAGCTCAACTAATTGAAATTACATCTTGGCTCTTTAAAAATTAAGTCAGTTCTGTAAACATTTCTCTGATAGAAAAGAGGTTGAAAATAAAGAATATGTTTCTTAAAGAATAAAAATTTATGAAACTTAAAGAAAAGTTTTGGTTTATAAGACCACTAACTATTAAGTCTTTATTTTAAAACTGTCCCATATTTAAATTACAATATTTAAGGCGAATTTGCTTGATTTAAAAAAAACATTCTTTTTATCAGTATATTAATTGAAAATTTCATAAGATTATCTTTCATATACTGTATACAAGTATTCAAGAACTTATTATGGATATTTTTTGATAGATATTAAAACTAGCTACTTTATCACAAACTATTTTAGCTATTTTTCAGTTAGATAATCTACAACTTGTATGCCAAAACTAATTTAATAGAATTTCTGTATTTAAAAATAGATATCTGTTCAGATTATTTTCTCATGTATGTCACTATAAATCGATTGGAATTATTATAGAGCATTGATAAATTGAAAATTAATTTGCATTTTTTATATAATTAAAAAGTTTTAGGAATATTACACTAGGATTGCCTAGTAATCACTAATCTCATTAAAGTATTGTCTAGAGGATATTAAAAGATAATCAAAATATTCAGAATATTTTATGTTGATCAATCGTCTAGATTTTTTTAAAAGAGTATCTGCTAGTGGCATTGTAAATCCGAGTTTTTCAATTGTAAAAAAATATATTTGATCTTGAGCATTAGCCTTGACTAAAGGCTCTTTCTAAATAGGTTCTTTACATCGTATAAAGATACGTTTGCATCTTTAGTAAGTCTTTCATTATAAGATGATAATTTTTTTAACATCGACATTGAACATTTTGTTTTAGATGCCGTTGCCTTTGGATGTTTTTTTTTTTTTTTTGGTGCCCCCAATTAAGCCATTAAATCTAGACATGCACCAATTTAGGTGCCTTCAAATTATTCAGCGACCACACATTATAAATTTTAAATCAGCTTCCAGCATAAAAATGCCAACTGAGAGGATTCTGTGAGACTCTGAAATGAAAAACTAAATAAAACGACAAACTTTTGTCACAGAAATGTCAAAGTCTTTGTGATTTACTTCAGTGTCTGACGGCAAAAAAGGCTGAAAACTAAACTTGATATACCAAAGTCTGTGCAGCAACTCTAGACATAGGGTCTTGAGAAGGGAAGAGGGGGGGAGGTAGGTGTCTGCTGCTGTTACTTTTGATTGCCGAGAAATTAAAACGTTACGCTCGAAATGAAGTTGACATGTGGTCGATATGCTTCTTCATTCTACCCAATTTTTTTTTTTTTTTTTTTTTTTTTTTTTGGGCTCTGAATGTTGGCAATCCTTGGCTGGGGCCATCAATCAAGCGTCCAACACGGCAAGATCGTCGACTGTCGACAGTCGAAGGCCAAAATGCATTTCTTGCAATTTTTACTAATAAAATTTCATGAATTATATGCAAAGCATTTCTCAACTGCATCGTTTTGAGGGTGGAGACTCTGCTGACTCGATGCCTTTCGGCATTGATTCGTATTTATTCGTTTTGTTGTGGTTGTTGTGGTTGTTGTTGTGTATTATAAAACTTTCAACACCTTCGCACAGACTCTCAATTCTTTATTGCAGCTTCGAGAGGCTCTGTCTTTAAATTGTTTCTGATTAGCTGACTGCAGTGCATAGTCAATGAAGTCTTCAGCCCAATTCCCAATTCCCAATCCTCGATCCTCTATTCTCGTTCCTCGATCCCCTCTCCAGTCTGTTGACCAGTTGCGTGTTGCAGCATCCTCTCTGGTGATATATCTGCCATTGCGTTTCTTGCATATATAATTAAGGCGTTAGCTCTGCTCTTGATTCCGTTTGAGTGCCCAATGGAAAAGATACTATTCAAAAACTATTCCTTAAATTACTAAAATATTTAATTTAAATGTATCTTTAAGAAATCCAACGTTTATATGATCATAATTTAAAACTTACTTAAATATATATATAAAAAATTTGTAAAATTTAAATAAAGACTTAATTTTAAAATGTTAATTACTACTGCTCTGGACTTTCTGCGGCTTCAAGATCTGTGCACAACTCAAGAGATCCAGTTTTTATAAAATTATTCAAGCCTAATATATAAAATGATGGACAGATTCACTGTCTATCGGTTTCTGAAATTTTTAGTTTTCAAAAATTATTAACGATCATAACTCAGAAACTAATGCAGTTTTGAAACTGAAATTTGGTATGTCAATTAATAACAATAAGTTAATATAATAATCATAATGACAAGCACATATTTTTAATTTTTATGCTTTCTCATTGCTTTTAGCCAATTGACCACTGGGTTATCGGGTAGACCAAATTCGTATTCATTGAGGCGAACAGTCAGCACAGTGGACACTGTCTCTGCTCTCGAGATTGTCATCACCAATGCAATGTGGCAGCTTCAGTCTTTGCTTGCCACACAGCTCCCTCCCTCTCTCTCTCGCGCCCTCTCTTGGTGTTGCTCCCCTCTCTCTCTCTCTCTGTCTTGTGGCATGCCTAACATATTTGTTGTTGTTTGGGAGGCACAAACACACACAGGATGCGTTGGCCGTTTGTTGGTTTGAGCTGAAGTTTTGGGCTTGGGTTTGGTTTTGGTTTTGGAGAGGGGAACGAGTAGGAGGGGGAGGAGGTAACATATCATCCATTGGGGGCCTAATGCAATAACAAATATTTATACTTTTTGCGATAAATGTTTGCGTTGGTTAATAAAGCGATTTGTTATTTCAGTTTCGTGCTCATAATTTATATGCTTAAATTGGATTAACTCTTCGATGGCTACACGCATGGCCCCTACACGTCTTCCCCCTTCCACTCCCCTCCCCTCCTTGCACTCCTCCAAACTGTTGTGTGTGGTTTTTTGCGAAGGCGTCGAGTTGGGATTGGATTCGTTTCGTCTCCTTTGAGTATCTCTAGCGCCGCAGGCTTTCCTCCAACTGAAGGTGTGAAAAAAAATACAACGTTGATGCCAACTTTATTTACTTTTATTTCGCGGTATTTTTTCTTTCCTCAAGCTAAGATATATATACCATATAAATTTATTTAAATTTATATACATATATTTTATACACTTGAGAGAGTATTTACGACATCTTACAATACTGCAAAGTATCAACTATCTGAAATAATTTTATACAAATTTATTAATTTTTTTTTTTTTTTTTTTTTTTAATTTGTCATATCAAAAGAGATTGAAGCTTTTAAATTTCAAAATAAATCAAATAAATTAAAAATGGAAACATTCAATTCGTTTTATCGAAAAACACTCAAAAAAAAATATATTTGCTTGAATTTTAATAAAATTCAAATTTGTTATCAAAGATTTATGCAAATTAAATCTAAAATAATACAGTTAAAAATCTATCACCATACTAAGTATAATCTGTGTACTATAAATTTTCACTGTACAAAAAAAAAAATAAAATTCAAGATTCTGGTACGAAATTAATGTCAACTTTGTCAGAGGTTACGTGATCTAGAATTTTTTTTAGACCAAGTACGAAATACTTGATTCAAGTACTTTTTAATTTCGATCTCAGGAAATGTGTCGATCAATCAAAATGTATATTTTTATTTTAAACTAACTATTTTAATGCTGTGCCATAGCCATATCTATTTAATAAATCCATGCAATACATCCATTTTAGAATAATTTTATTTTCTGCCTACTCTCTCTAATATCCAAATCACCTTGAAACGATCTGCAAGTGCATTAAATCTTCGACAGTCGAAATAACGAGCGTTCATTCTTTTTTATTTGTACTCTTTTTGCGTGTTTTCATTTTCATTTTAATCTGTGTAAGTGCTTAATGGTTTTTGGTGTACATGGCAAATTACTTAACCGGCAAGTTAATGACAACACCTACAAAAAGATGTGTCGGATGCTAGGACTAGGTCTATAGGTAGCTGGCAGGCACAGCTTGAGAGTCAGCAGGAGCTGTAGATGGAGATGGCGATGGAGATGGAGATGGAGAAACAGCCTCAGTTGCAGCATCAGCAGCAGGAACTAAGCGATCATTTACAGGCAGCGATCATTTATTTAAAAATTATTGCCACATCGATCACAGCGAGGCACAGAGACACAGTCTCTGAGAGATGGAGACGGAGACAGAGACAGAGATCTGAGACTCAGACTGAGACTGAGACACACGATCGTTGTGCGAGTCTCAGAGTTTGTGCCATTTCATTATTATAGGGCATGTCTGCTTGGTAGATCGCTTAAGATCACTTCTTCGCTTCTTCTTCTTCTTCTTCTTCTGTTTTTTGCGCGTTTGATGGACCTCGAAGAATCGAGACGAAGACCGGATATGCTGCACACGCACTAGCTGAATGCACTACATTTATTTATGGATCCGCCTGCTCTCCCTCTCCCTCTCTCTCTCTCTCTCTCTTTCTCGCTCTCGATCGCTGAAAATCAATTGTAATCTTTGAGTTTGATGAATTGATTTCAGATTGCGTAGATTTTGATAAGAACAACGAGTACTTCTCGCTGTACTCTGCTCTTTTTTCTGCTTGTTGCAAGCTGTCATTAGAAGTCCGCCTTGTGGCATGTTGATCGCCTCGCGATCGCAATTAAACACACAGACACTCGCACACAATCTCTCTCTCTCCATCTCTCTCTCTCTGTGTCGCTTTTGGGGCGACAAGCATAGACATTATAGGCAATTTGTTGTAATTGAAAATTAAAGTGTCAGCCTGTGGCATTCATTAATGCAACAGCAACAAAACTGTGGGCACGCCTGCAAATTGCAACTTGCAACTTGCAACTTGTGGCAGACCCTTTTGCCTCTTACCAGAGCTAACATACACGTACGTGGACAGTTTTGTCATCGAGCAACGGACATGATCAGTTGTGGCGATAAGACGCGCTTTACAAACTACAGATCCCTTGGCCTTACATTAAGCTGATATGCAAATTATGCGCTTGGGCTTATTCCAATGAAACGTCGCCTCGCCTCGTGTTGCATCGTTTAAATTAGCGTTAGTAAAAGTATGCCAGGGCCAGGGCCAGGGCCAGGGCCACATTCAGTTTCACCTACAGATTCAGATCCCAGGGCCAGTGCCAGTGTCAGGTCCTGATTCAGTTTCAGGTTTAGGTCGACAGAGCCACAAAGATTATCGATCGTGCACGAACCGCTCAACCGATCAACCGATCAAGCGATCGTCGTTTGTATTTGTATTTAAAAATTTACAACTTTTTTGCCCTTTGCAACGTTTTAATAATGTTTTGATGAATTTTATATGCGCCGCTTGTCGTCGCTGATCATGACTTTGATCATGGCTTTCGGCGCTAACCGATCGCACAGCATCCCGATCCCGATCCCGATCATCATACCACATCATATTGGCATCATCCCAGCTTCACTTCACGTTGCGAGTGTCAGTTTATGAGCTTCATTATATTTCAGATTTTTCCTCTTTACATACTCTTCACTTTAAGCATCAGCACTTTGTCATCTGTCTGCACAAATTGCTGATCTACAGTCAGACAACAATTTGGATTAATTGAGACAAATTTGATTAAATCAGTTAAAGCTTTAAGCTTTAATTGAATGTACTGTTATGGAATTTAATTTGCTTAAAGCTTTCATGAGCTTCAGGTGCCTTAAAAGTATCCAGAAAAGCGGATAAAATGGGGTGTGATGGAAAAAAAAATGAATTTTTCAATTTTGATGCAGAATTAAAATTGAGTTTAAATAATGATAAAATTGACATTCAGCAAGAAAATCGGTTGAGATTTGACAAAGTTATGACAGTTTGAATTTTTTTCATAAGTGTCAAGGGGAGAGTATGGAAAAAATGAATAATGGACAGAATAAAATTAAAGGACAGAATTAATTAATCAAAGATTAAAGAGCTTTTTTATTTTATTTTTACAAACGTATACAAATTTTTAGACATACTTTGTTAAGCTCGCGATCATTGACTTTTTCTACCTTAAAGGGTATATATAGGGTGTTTATCTGTCGACTATTTCCATAGCGCATACTCACTTTTAATAGGCAGCAGCATTGTCGCGATAGGCGATCGATCGAGGGACCGATCATGATTATGTTGTTGGCATTTTTAACGATCAGCCTAGCAGCTATGCATATGCATGGACTTGTATGGTAGTCTACTTATATATATATATCTCTTATGGGGTTACTTGCCGATCTCTGTCGCCTGTCAGCCATTTGACAATGCACTAATTTACGAAACACCGCCGAAGATCGCAAGCAGCAAGCAGCAGGCAAAAGGCAGCAGGCAACAGGATCACAGAAGGATTGCTTGAATCTGTAGATCTGTAGATCGGAGAATCAGTCGAACGCAAGATCGTTAATCGATTAAAACTGCGCCTTTTGTCTTGATTTTGTCGCTAATAAAGAACGTGATAAATTACACACACAAAGTCATGGAATTGAAATTGAAATTGGTTACGGTTACGGTTAAGTTTAGGGTTACGTTTACGGCTAACCATCTTACTCCTTTCGCTCCCTCCCTCTCTCTCTCTCTCTCTCTTTCCGCCCCCTTGTACAGCAGTTTTTCCCATGGCCAAAATGAAACGATCGATCGTAGTTGGGGGTCGATCTCTGGTGGCCACTTGAAGCAACTTAATTTCAATCGTTGTAGCGTCTTATTGTTATGGCTCTCTCTGTCTATCTCTCTTTATCTCTCTCTCTCTCTCTCTCTGTCTCTTGGTTGTCTTGCAGTTAAAACAATGGGCAACCCAGGAACTGAAACTGAAACTGGAGCACACCCAGGGTGAATGCAGCGATAATAAAGTTTAAGGATCTGCGACGATCGTCTTTATCTCTCTTACTCTGTTCATCTCCCTTTCTCTCTCTCTCTCTCTCTCTCTCTCTCTCTCTCTCTCTCTCTCTCTCTCTCTCTCTCTCTGGCTGTTATCGAGAGTCCAATTATAGTGTGCGTTGTTGCAATAAATTCGTTTATCGCCGCAACGTCAGCCAAAATCATTTAAAAGCGATCCGTTTTTTTTTTTTTTTTTTTTTTTTTTTTTTTTGGTTTTGGTTTTTTGTAGTTCAGATTAAGTGATTGGGCAAAGTTTTATGGGTAGCTGGGAGAGTCGTCTTCTGTTTATACTCTAGCAGGGGGTTGCTTTATTTTTCACATGTCAGTCAAATCGAAAGACTATGTACAATTTTTTAATCATAGTTTTGATTCTACTAAATTAAAAATATTTCGTATTGTGTGAGTCTGATAAACAAATTTCATCAAAACTAATAGCACTAAAAAAAGTACTAGTATAAATTAAAAATAAAAATAAAAAAAAATAAATAATAATAATAAATTTTTGTTGTTTTATTTAACTTTAAAGCTATTAAACTGTTGTGTTTGCGATCTAAAAATTTCCATATATAATATATATATTATATATACATAGTATACCTATGATACAGATTTTTATATTGCTATCGGATGTTTAAGTAGATTTTGTTTTAAAAACTTTTGAAGCTTAAATTGTATTTATTAATGTAAAACCAAACTTAAGCCTAAATAATAAAATAATAAAAACATTGAATTGTTTATATATCTGAAAAACTAGCACGATTTATCGATTAACATACAAATTTTCAAATTTCAAAAAATGTAAAATGTGGTTATTAATTCTTATTTATTTCTCTTCTTTTCAAAGCTACAAAGAAGTCCTTATAATTTATCCTATGCCTTAAAGGTATAGGTTCTAGCCTTTGATTTATGAATATTGTTTTTATTGAATTTTAAGCACTCAATAAAATCATTGCTTCATTCGTGTTGCTAATTTTTAATAATTTATACAACAATAAGATATATAAAAAGAAAGTTTCTCTCGATTAATCAAAAAAAGGAAACATTGCATTGAAATAGTTAAAAATTGCTTAATCATCGATTCATTGATTTTTCGATGCATTTTTTTGCAGCACTTGTTTTAATTTGTAGTTCATAAAAGTGATACAACATTCGGCAAGGGTATTTAGATTTCGGTCTACGAAAACTGCAACAAAATTTTCATGTTTTTTGTTGCTTTCGTTTAGCTTACAAATTGATTGAGTTATGTAATTGCAATTTGAGGCTGCTTTACATGACTGCGCTTCACATTTTAATTAAAGAAGGATGCCAACTGGCAGAACGGGGGGTAATACTCGAGAGAGGGGTAGGGGTAGGGGTAGGGGCAGTCTTGTCACAACAGCATTTTGGTAGCGATCAATGCCATTTTCCTGTGGCATGTCGAATTCTCTGATGCCAAAAGCACTTGTTGTTGTTGTTGTTGCTGTTGTTGTTGTTGTTGCTGCCTTTTGCCTTTTCAAGCACATCATAAATCACGCAACACATCGATGGCAACGTCGACGTTGACGTCGTCGTCGCCGCTGACGTTGACGTCGCTGTTGACGTTGCCGTTGACGTTGACGTCTCTTTAGCATTTTAGCGCGCACTTGTTGTAAATTTCGTCAGAAAACGCGTCGAGGCTGGACATGCACAAGTGTTGCAGCCACTGGTTGCCACATGTTGCCACTGGTTGAGGCTGAGCTTGCCACAGGCTGCCTTGCCACATGACGTGCGCACAATGCGTGCGCATAATTCAGGGGCTGACTGTCAGGTTGCCAGGTTGCAGTCAGTGTTGCATGCAACACGCCGCCGCCCCATGCTGCAAGCGCGCTCATTCATTCATGCCAACCAGCCTGCCCCTGCCCCTGCCCCCTTTTTAAACTGCTGCCCCCAATCGGCGTCCAGTTTTGGGCTCATTGATTCACGTTGCACACACATTCCTTTTGCTTGCCACTTGTCAACACTTCATTTCGTGGTTGTTGTTGCTGCTGTTGTTGCTGTTGCTGTGTTCAGTCAACTACTCCTTTTGATAAGTCAATCATGCCAAGTGGCAAGTTCGAGTGTTGTTGCTGCTGCCTGCCACAAGTGGCATTGTATTTTGTGTGTGTGTGTGTGTGCATTTTGCTTTTTTGTGCCTCAAGTGCCACATGACTTTTGTTGCCAGAGACTTTCGCTTTGTTCTCTTTCATCAGCTTATTGTTTGATCCTTTGGCATCCTTTTGATGATCCTTCGATTTGCATGACATGTGCAACACTGCAACAGTGCAACACTGCAACAAGTGTCGTTTTGTCCATGGGAACCACTGCAGAAAACCAATCGAATCGCATTTATTAAACTCTTTACAACTGACACTCTGACGCATGTGTCTTTAAATCTTGACTAAAGTGATTGTCCTGATTGATAGGATATGCCAAACACAGTTGCTTTCCACTACAATGTCTTCTATCTTATAGTATATATATAAATATATATATATATATATTTTTTTTTTTATTTTTATTTATTTACTTATTCACGACTAAAAGCAATCGGAAATGAAAAAATGACCAAGTATAAAAATTAAGTTAAAGATAACAAATACAAATAAAATTAAATATAAATTATGAACTGTAAAGAAAAAAAAATTAAAGTTAATTTTAATCATTATGAAATTTGTGGCATTGCTAGAGTAGACTTTTATATCTAAAGATGCCAAATTTAAGTAACTAATCGCTTTTTAACAATTCATATTTTTTAAATTTTCCTTTAGGTATACGCATACCAATTTTCGTAATATTTCACCAAATAGTTTCCGAGTTCAATGGGATTGCAGAGCTTCATACTATTCAAATATTATCAATTCATATAATTTTTTGACTTTTTCTTTACAAACTCTTGTGTCACTGTAAATAATAAAAATAACGTATAAAATATGTTTATAATATCCGAATTATGTATTTCTTATGCTTATCACTCGATTCTATGGATATCTAGTGAAAAATTGAAAGCAAATAGAACTTACAATGCCTACACGCAATACTAACTACACACGTACCAAATTTCATAGCTCTAACATTTGTAATTGCTGAGTTCCATTGGACTATTATGCTGTAAGATTTTGTCAAATGATTGCCAGAGAATTATAAGAATCATAACATAGCTGCTGGAATAATTTGCTCCCACTTAGCGTGAAATGTTTGTTGAGATTTTTTGGGGTTGGTTGGCATTGAAGCAATCTTTAAAGTGGGGCATGCCAATCTTAAAAGAGAGGTATCCCTGGCAATCTGTAAGCGGTTCGGGGTTATCTTTAAAGTGTTGCTCCAAATATTTTATTCACAGCTCATTAAAATGTAATTTGAGGCGCGAAATGTTTTGCGCTTGGCGGCAAAGTAATAAACCGTTGCAGCGATATTATCAGAGTGAAAAGAAAGAGACAGAGAGAGAGAGAGAGAGAGCGAGAGAGAGAGAGAGATGGCTAAATGGCAACTTAGCGTTGCACTTGCGCATTCAACAATTTAATTAAAATGAAATTTTCGAATCACAGAAGGGACTGAAAATGCAACTGCGGCTGATCTGCAGAAGATTGCAGTGAAGAAAGGGGAGGGGAAGGAGGAGGGGGAGAGGTTGCAAAGCCGCCAAAGCTCAAAAAGCTTAAGTAAAAGCCATGGCGGGTCCCCTTGTTGGCCAGTCTGACGATGATCAATGATTGCAGCGCCGACGCGACGCGACCAACACGTGATCAAGATCACAGCTATGCGAGAGACGGGGAGAGAGAGAAAGGGGGGGGAGGGGAAGGTGGCACTATAAGCGGCATGTAATGCGCCATGCATTACGCGTATCTGGCGTTGTCATCGTGTCAGTTGCTCGCATATTATTAATTGGCTGCCCCATAGAAGTGGCAGCATAATCAGAGAGGGAGAGCGGGCAAAGCAAGGGAGGAGAGAAAGGAGAGGGAGCAAGGAAGAAAGAGCGAGAGGTACACAGCAAAAAAATCATCAAAAAAATATTTATTTTGCAGTATGTATTCCTAATATAATTGTTAATTAAGATCAATAAAATTTGAATTCTGTCTTATTCACATTTCACTCTAGAAATTTTCTATAGTCTTTGAAATATGTAAAATCTGTTTATCTAGTTCTGTTTCATAAGCTTGACCTTGTCACCAAGTTTCAAGGTTTCATCACATTTCATTATTAAAATTATTGAAACATTGAAAAGCAGCATATCTAGTTTTGAGTTACATTTAAATTATTGTACAATTCACGTTTTAAACTCCCAATATGAGCATGCATTTTTTTTTTTGTATATTTTCAGCATATCATTGTTAATCAAATCTCTAACAGCGCCAAGTAACCCAAAAGCAATTGTTGGTGTACCTGAAAAAAAGCAAGCATTCAAAAAATGGTTAAGAGATTTGACCAAGTGTAATATTTATTGAATTTAATTAAATTATTATTTAAATTGAATGAAAATACATTATTTAAATTTTGTATGATATGTATGATATGTTAACTACGAGTATATAAAATATTCCTAAACATTCTAATTTTTTTGCAACAGGATGTAAGTAAGTTTTGAGTTCAAAAATATGTTAAAAAAATCAAAATCTCTGACATTTCGAACGGTTGTTTTAAAAGGTTTTTCCCTTTAAAAACTCTAGATATTTCTGGAATACATTTGAGTAAAAGACAATTTACTCATCAAATAGCAAAGACTCAACATTAAAATAGAAAAATTGAAAAAGTTAAATAATTTTGATAAAAACTTCAATATTTTGTGCTTGAAATAAGTATTTATTTTATTGATTAGAAAAATATCTAGAGATATAAATAAAAGACAATTTACTCATCAAATAGCAAAGACTCAACATTAAAATAGAAAAATTGGAAAACTTAAAGAATTCTAATAAAAACTTCAATAATTTGTGCATGAGTTAAGTATTTATTTTATTGATTAGAAAAATATCTAGAGATTTCTGAAACACATTTGAGTAAAAGACAATTTACTCATCAAATAGCAAAGACTCAACATTAAAATAGAAAAATTGGAAAAGTAAAAGCATGCTGATAAAAACTTCAATAATTTGTGCTGGAATTAAATATTTATTTTGTTGATTAAAATTATCCCAAAATCCTGGACTTTATTTGCAGTGTAGTACCTCTCATAAGTGAGCTAGAATTTATGTGTTAATTTGTCTCGCCGCCAACTGTTGATTTATTTGTAATTATTTAGTGGGGTTAAAGCTTGAGATCTGGTTGCCGGGTTGCCAGGTTGCAAGTTTGTTGCCAGACTTGAGATCTGGTTGTGGCCAAGTTGCAAGCTTGTGGCCAGCGCCAATTTGTTGCATTGCCAGTTGAGTCGGAGACATAATCATTTCTTTTGTGCGCCGCAATTTGTATTGTTCGCATAATTAAATTGACGCTTGGCATTCCAATACGAGACTCTAGTTGCAGTTGCAGTTGCAAGCAGTCGCTGCCACTGACAGTGACACGCGCAGTTGCAAGTTGTGGCTGCAGTTGTGCTGCTCGTATAATTAGCAACGATTAAACACTTGTCGTCCCACCCAACGGTGCTGCAGCTACAAAAGCATTTCGCCGACATCGCCGGATTCTTCTGCCACTGCACATTGGGATAAGATTGCCATTTTTATTATTTTTTTTTTGACATAATTTAAAAAATTCTGTTGGAATAAAATATATATTTAATATAGCTTACATCATCTAATATATTAATAAATACATTAAATAATATTACAATAATTTTTACAGCCGATTTTCTGGGCTTGAATAAATACTACGGCTAAAAATGATCGATTGAAATTATATACAATGATGTAAATATTAAATCAATTATATGTAAACCGAAACTTTGAATTTATTTTATAATGATGTGTCTAATTTGTGTTTATTATTTCTTTTAAATAAAGAAATTTTAGCCAACGTATTTTCAAGGTGAAAATTCTTAGCCTCGAGCTCTTTTGTAAAACAGCAAATTGCAGAGAATCAATTATTCTGAAGTGTAAGAAAACTTTTTATAGCATTTTTTGTAATTTACTTCAAGTTGTCTCATTTAAAAATAAATTATTGACGACGAATATTAACGATTTTGGAAGCCAATAAATTATTTTAATTGTATGTATTGTGTAGTTAACATTTTTTATTTATATTATGTTTTGTTATATGCAATAAGTCTGTTTAAAAAATCTGTCAAGCTATTTTTGTCAGCAAATTTTGAATGTGTTCCAGTGTGCACTGCCTTATGTGCTTCTTCTTCAGCTTCTGCTGCTTCTTCTTCAGCTTATTTTGCGGTCTATTTAGCTATTTTATGAGCTTCTTCTTCAGCTTAATTCTTTTGCATTGTGCTCCTTGTATTCTGTTCCTGTGGCAGGCGAGGAATTTGTCAAGCGCAAGGACACATAACTGGCTGCAATTAGCTGTGGTGCACTGTGGTACTGTGTGGTGCACTGTGTGGTGCAGCTTTGCCAGGAACTGCTGCACCCAGTTCCTAGCTCCCAGCTTCCAATGGCAATGGCAATTGTTGTCAGGCTTGTTTGATTACCGTGTAATTGGTCTGTCACAATGCCTGCCTCCTTCTCTCTCCCACAAAGAGGGGGAGAGAGAGAGAGAGAGAGAGAGAGAGAGGTAGCAAGAGAGGACTAGAGCGAGAGAAGCACACGTAAATACTTAATTATGAATTTATTGATTTTAATGAACGTTATCAATTTGCAATATTTAAAAAAAAAACCCACTTAACCAGCATAAATAAACTAGTAAGAAATTTAACAGTCAAGTGTGCTTGTCTTACAAATACCCTGCACGTGATCTCTCTGAAATATTCAGAATATATAGATAACAAGCACAAAGTGCAATGTACTTAAAACTAGGCTTTTAACTTAAATCATTTTGATGCTATCAATATTTTGATAATTTGTAAACTTTGCAAAAAAATATATATAATATTTTGTATAAATTTTATCTACCAAAGATTTATTGGTCTGTGAGGTATTATAACCATGTGGAAAATAGAGAGGGAATATATTTCAACAGACTGTGCTATAATTTAAATTACACTAATTTGTTAAAATTTATCAATTGTCTTTTCATTTATTTTTTAATTACTACAGAGCATGTAAAACATAAATGTTTAAACAATATATCAATCAAGTTTTCGATACCATCAGTTTCATAAGCCTCCTCTGTATCATCAGCATCATTATTAAATAACGATCATCATCATCAAGTTACAAGGTCGTCACTATCCATACTCTTATAATAATAATCACAGACTCAGGTCAGCACTTGTCGCTCTGCGTCTCTCACTGGTGTCGTTTATGGAGGTCCCTGGTCTTAATAGGTTCACTCGATTACTAGCTTCGACAACTATCTGTAATGTCTGCAAAACGACAAAGTCGGTGAGGTCAAGAGAGAGAGATAGAAATTGAAATATAGAGAGAGAATTGTAAAATAATATAAAGCTTTAAGAAAAATTTAAATCGCTGTTAACTTTGTAGAGAATCGACTTTATTGTAGAAAAACAAGAAAAACTAGATAATATTCGTATAAAAAGAAATTTTTATTCAAAAGTTATTCTTAAATTTTCTTTGCAAAACTTGGAATAATCTAAATTCCAGACCAAAACACAATAAATTAAATAAAATACAATATTTTTTTGAAAATACTTTTCTTAACATTATATTAAATATTTATTAAGATTCGACAGGACTCTTCAACCGTGTCGCATTAAATCCCTCTAAAAGTATTATAAGGAATATTTAAATTATATAAATTAAACCGAAATTAATTTTCAGTCAAGAGCCGAATACCGAAACGTTTGTACCGGTACGGTTTCGATAAAGTTGATAGGTCAAAGAGTTCCAGCTGTCATAACTTGATCAAAACTGAATCGATTTTCAAGCGGAATGTGATTATAATCATGAATTGGCCTCTTAATTCATTCTGCATTCAAATATTTTTAAATTCGTCCTAAACATTTTTTTGCTCTAGGTCTAGCTATTTATTTCGATGCTAAGGGTCCCCCCTTGGGATTTTCGAAAATTCAAAATTTTAAATCTCAAGTTTTCACTTTTAATCAACTCCATATATCGTTATTAGCATAAAGCAAGACTTTAAACTTGATTCTGAGACATTTCATTTTTTTGTAAAAAATCATGAAGAATTGTATAAAAATTTTGACTTGTAAAGTGACTAACTCCGAAGTCTGACCAACTTCAAACTGTCATAACTTAATCAAAACTGATCCGATTTTCAAGCGGAATGTCATTTTGATCATGATTTGGCCTCCAAATTAATTCTGCATTTAAATTTTTTACATTTAGAAAATTTGATGTTTTTTCGATTCTAAGCCATCCATTACCAAATTTTCCATACTTACCCCTTGACATTTTTCCAAAAACTTTGATCTTTCATAGCTTCATTAAAAATTAACCGATTTTCAAGCGGAATGTCATTTTGATCATGATTTGGCCTCTAAATTAAATCTGCACTTAAATTTTTAACATCTAGAAAATTTTATGTTTTTTCGATTCTAAGCCATCCATTACCAAATTTTCCATACTTACCCCTTGACATTTTTTCAAAAACTTTGATCTTTCATAACTTCATTAAAAATTAACCGATTTTCAAGCGGAATGTCATTTTGATCATGATTTGGCCTCTAAACTAATTCTGCATTTAAATTTTTAACATCTAGAAAATTTGATATTTTTTCGAGCCTAGGCCATCTAACATTAAATTTTCCATATCATTCAGAAAATTTGATATTTTGCTCATTATCTAGCTTTTTATTTCTATGCCATATTTATTATAAAACGACATCTTAACATTTTAAAATGCTGCAGAATACCGGTACCGAAAATAAAAAAACTGAAATAGAACCTTTTACTAAAGCATTTGGAACTTGTCATCTTTTTTAAACGTATTATCTCTTCACAATCCTGTTGTCTCCTTTGCTTAATCCTTGTAATATTTCCTTAATCCCACATGCCATTACTGTAGTTATTTCCAACTTTTCTATCGCTTCTACACTCTGTCTCTCTCTCTTGTTGTCTCTTTCTCTTTCGCTCAATCAATATGTAAATGCTATTGACGAATGCGTCAAGCCAAATGTCAATTGAAAGCTGTGCAAACAACACGTCAAGGCAAAACCATCGAGAGTTGTCGCTATGAAGGATATGCAAACAAATAAATAAATATTTATAAGGAAGCGCAACACGACGACGGGGATGAGAACGGGGACGAGGACAAGAAAGAGAACGAGGACTCAAGACACAGGACACACACGCGCCAGTCAGACCAAATAGACAAACAACAACAATAATGGGTAGCTTCAGCACGCCGACGAATTGATACTCTGCACGATCAGTCGGAAAATTAATACATGTCATTTCCACTTTCCACCACTTTTTTATTCTGTCAGATTGGTTGAGATATTTGAAGAAAAATAAAAGAAAAAAAAAGAAAATAAACTAAAGTTTGATATAATACTGATCGTTCCTTTGGAAAATAGTTTCTTAAGATGTATAAGACAAAATTAAATATATATTCTGTCTGATTGGTTAAGTTAACAAAATAGTTTTCAATACTAAAAATTAATATACGATCTATCGTTTCTATAAAAGCTATAAGATATAGTGGACTGACTTGGTTCAAATTTCTCTAGGATGTATAACACAACATAAAGTAAATAAACTTGAAGATTGGTTGCAATATTTCAAAAGCCAAAAAAGTTTATCATACTAAAGATTATTTTCGATCGATCGTTTCTATGGCAGCAATATAATACAGTGATCAGATCCGTTCTGTCTTGATAAAAGAAAGGTTTGTAGTAAAAAACAAGATATTTTTACAACTGAGAGACTCTTTAATGCGTTACACATTTAGTGACAAAATTGCAGTACTCTCAGCAAGGGTATAAAATAGACAAGCTGCAAAATGTGAAGAGATCCCCGTTACGAGGACACGGACTGGAACTGGAAGGGGGACTGGGACTGGGACACTGATTCAGTGGCAGGGGCAGAACAGGAAGACGACGGCGAAATGTGCAAACGCGTGCGCCCGTCTCAAGTGATAAGAACAACAACAACAACAACAACAACGGCAACAACAACAGGAGAAGAAGAAGCAGAAAAGACACCAAGAAAATATTAATTTACACGATTTGTTGTTGTTGCTATTCAACTGTTTTCAGCTGCCCCGGGAAACTGGCCTTAAAGGGCTGCACATTGAGAAGGGGTAGAGTGCAAGAGAGAGAGCGAGAGAGCAAGATAGGAGAAAGAGGGAGAAAGAGAGAGGTTTACAATCAAGTTGCATCTGCAGCAATGGCACGTCCTCAATCCTGTCTTCGTCCTGTGGCAGACAAATATGAAATCCAAGTGACACCTTGCTAACCCCATCGCACACACACACACACACACACACTCATAGCTAAAAACACACCTTGCCAATGCAGGAATCAAGAACGAAATCAAAGACATTAAACAGCAGTTGACAGGCGACGCCCCCGACATGTGCAACATTACGTTGCAGCTTGTACATTGATGACTATGATTACGCCACACATCACACACACACACACACACACACAAACACACACTCGCATAATTTGCATGCAACTATGTGCAACATGTTGCCAGCAACAATGTTGCCAGTGGCATAAACAGCGTTTTTAACTAGAACAGTAGCTAATGTGGCTGAAGCTATTAATAGAACTGGGTTAAAGCGATCTTGAGCTTGTTTGTCAGCACAGCATTTTGCATATTAATATCCCACCTGGAGGGGAGTAGACTTGCTATAGTTTGTAAGACAATTAAGAGGTGCTTTCAACTGCATAAATCTTTCATCTATCACTGTTAATAATGGAGTTCTTAGCCAAAATCTAAGCTATTATTTCATTTTTTTTATCTATTAATTTTTATTTTAAACAATAATTGCCCCAAAAATAATTAAAATAATAAGTTGTTATAATAAATAATTTTTTTTTTTATTGAGAAAGTTTAAGGCACTTTTTCAAGCCATTATCTTTGAAAATAAGCAGCATAGTTTGCAAAAGCATTTACATTTGCAAATTCACTATTATTTGTCTTATATTTATATTATCGACATGAAAAAGAAACTGTTAAAGTGAGTATAATTGTGATCCCAATAAGATTTCAACAGTTAACAACACATTATCAAACAATTTCTTCTATTGGGGGTAGAATTTCCCAAAAAAAAAAAGTTTTTGGTTGAAATCTTTAAAAAAGCTTTAAAATTCTTTTAATAAAGACAAAAAAATATGCGTGCCACAATTTTTCAATTTATTTTCCATACTTTGAGGTTAACTGGAACATAGTTGTTTAAATACGATTTTAGAACTAATTCAATGAGGAGCTGAAAAGTTTCAGGCTACAAATTTCTGACGAATTTCTCCCATTTTGACGATTAAAAAGCCCCAAAAACCTGCAGTCTTTATGGCTACAAACTTCTGTAATATCAGCTCAGTTTTGACAATGTTTTTTTAATTATAGATCTATAAAACGCTTTAACTTTGGGAATATGGAAACTTAGGAATTATTTAACACATTCATTAATACATTCGTCGAATTTCAAAGTATTTTATTCATTTAAAATAATCATAATAAAATGATTTTCATAAGTTCAAATTGGATTTATGACAACAAGTAAGAAATGTAGCAAAACATTCAAGAAAACACAAGAATTTAAATAGCCTTCATCATTGTCAAAATGTAGAATTTTGCTGTCTTGCTTTAAACATTCACCTAAAATACATCTTTTATTTTTCTGTACAAGTTGAACTGATGAAGCACAACAATGCCAACAATGTTGAGTTATTATGATAAGTAAGATCCTTGCTGATCGCTGGTCCGCCTTATATAGCTATCATTATTGGTCTACAGGGACTTGCATTTGTGTATGTGATAATTGTGGATTTTCTGAGACTTTGGTGGTCGCAAATGGGATTTGCATTACGACAGCCGCAAATTATGCAAAATGTTCTTAAAGATTGCCGCATAGATTAGATCAGCAAGAAGATTTCCCACTCTCTGTCTCTGTCTCGCTTTCTCTGTCTCGCTTTGCGTGTCTCTAGGGATCTGAGTTGAAGTCTCTGTCTGTAGTCTAGATCCTGTGGCTTAGCCGCAACTAAATGCGGCTTAAGAGCCTTGTTAGGCGTGAGATTTGTGTTTGTGGTCTCGTTTTTGTTGTTGTCGGCAAAATTTCAAATACACATTTCCCAAGAAAATGAAAGAAATGGAAATGGAAATGAAAATGTAGTGAATACAACCAAAATATCAATATACAATGACAGAGTTGTCGTATTTTGGCTGGCTGCTGTTGGCAGGATATGTTAGGATTTGTTTACATGCAAAACAGATCGTATGTGTGTTTGTGTGTGTATCGTGTGTGTGGTGTGTGTGTAACCTGAGCCGTCGACACGAGTCTCAAGCCTCGAATTCTTCGTCGAGTCTCAGGCGATAAACATCAGCTTGCAGCAAAAGTCAGAAGCTGAAAGTCAGCCTAAGGCAATATACTGAAAACTCTGAAATCTCTGGCATCAGATCCAGCTAAAGATACAGATACAGATTCATCTTCATATATAGACATACATATGTTATTTGGCCCAAAATATGCCGCCTGCAGTTAGCCAAATGCTTCTGGGGTTGCGTTTTTGGGCCGGCTGCCAAAATAATTAAGTCGTTTGTGCAACAATTAAATACAATTCTGGCCACAAAAACGAATACATACTCTTATATAAAGTTCTTTCTTACTTTCGGACTTTCGGTGGCTCGCAATTTGTTTAATTGCGCTTTTGGCTGCAAGCGACAGTTTAACATACGAGACGACGCCTCAAACACAGCGTGAGAAAAGCCCAGAGCATTGTCCCAATGTCCCGATGTCCCAATGCCCCAACCTGGACATTCATCATGCGATGCGCACAGTGACACAAAATTGAGTGAGAACATTTGTGATTATGTCTCTGTTAACTCTGAGAGATAGAACTTAAAAAAAGCAATTTAAATAATATTTTCACAATTTTTGTATATTTTTCTTTTCGTGGTCCAGCTAAGTTCGTTACTTAAGTCACTTGGTAAATCAAGCTTGTTGCCTAAGTCTTTTGTTTTTCTTTTTGCTCTGCAAATTTCTTTTACTTTTTATCAGATTTACTTTGAATATTTTTGTTTTTTGCACACAATTTGCCTTTATGAAGAACAGTGCTTTCAAATTAAGTTTGAAACTAAACGAATGAAATTGAAAAAAATGTACTTCGTTCCACTTATTCACATAATTTTTTCATTCTCAATTCAGTGAGAAATCAGCTGGAAGCGTCTTAAATTTATTTAAAAATCAGCTTAAAAAATGCGTTTGAAATTGATCGATTTATGGACGTATAAGCTTAAGGAAGTCCTTCACTCATTTCAAGGATTTCTACAATATTTAACTCAGTAAAATATTATAACCTTAAATTCCGTGATAAAATCGATCACATCATCATAGTAATCATTTAAAAAATTTTTTAAAACATAGTTCAATAAAGCAAGAGTATTTTTATAATTTTCTGAGACTGTATTCTCATAGTTTTAACTGCAGAGAGTGTACAAAGAGGGTTTTAAAGATTGTTTGATCAGACCAAGACGCCCAAGTTCGCTGCCTAAGTCATTTGTCGAACAAGTTTGTTGCCTAAGTCATTTCTTTAGTCAACATAAAGCCATTAATGACAGTTGAATTTAAATAATTTGAGCTTTGTGTATTTGACACCACTGTGCTGGAGTGTGGAGCAGGCGCTGTGCTGGCTTTCACTGCCGCCAGTGGCTGTCCGTCCGTTTGTGCGTTTGTCTCTTTGTCTGTTTGTCTCTGCTGCCTGTCGCTTCGTTGACGGCGTTGGCAGCCAGAGACTACTGTGCAACGCCCACTTTTTAGGGCGCGCGCATAATTACATTTTACTTTATTTTATTTTATTTTTTTCTCGTTTTGTCTCTGTTGCAAATTCCAGGAGCTGTCCAGGCTCTCTCCCTACAGCTGTGAGCCGCTCTGAGCCTCGGGCGTGCGAGTCGGAACAGCGGTCAGCGGTCGGCGGTCAGTTGAGGTGGTTGAGGTTGGTTGTTCAGGTGGTGCGTGCCGAGCGGCAATTGTCACATGTGTTTGGTCCATTGTTCGGCCATTGTCCGAGCGAAAGAGACTCGAGGATCGCGACACAATGTCATGTGACATGTGGGCGTAGTTCGAGCAAATCGTCTTTAGGCCTTAAGTCCCTTCTAGTTTGTCAAAGGCAATTAAGTTGCCCTTTGTTTCGGGGGCGTGCAAAGCGGTTCAAAGATATGTGGATGGCCAAAAAGATCTCACCTAACCTCAACCTGAACTCAACTGAACTGCGCTCTAGTTAGCCACTGCAATTGAGCCAATTTAATGATCTTCTCTGTCGTTTCCTTGGCTCTTTGTCACCTGGTTTTCAGGTTTGTCAACATTATCATTGTTATAATCTTGAGAAACTATGAAATCTTTGAAATCTTACAAATCGGATGATCTAGTTCTGTGCCAGAGGCTTGACTTTGTCACCGAAATTCGTGTGGAAATCTTCAGCATCTTTCAGATCTTGAAAATCTGTTGATCTAGTTCTGTGCCAGAGGCTTGACTTTTCCACTATTTTTCGTGGTTTGTCCACATTTCATTGTAGAAATTTTGTAAGTCCTCAAAATCCTTAAAATATTAAAAATCGGATGATCTAGTTCTCTTTCACAGGCTTGACTTTGTCACCAAGTTTCAAGGTTTGTCCTCATTTCATTGTTGGACATTTTTATAATCATCCAAATCTTTCAAATCTGCTTATCTAGTTTCCAGTCAGCACAGAAAAAGTTGAAGTTTAAAATTCCTAATATTAAATATTTTTACCCCAAAATCCCAAAAAATTTTTGTCTGTGTTGTGCATGAATTTAAAAAAGTTAATTATAGCTTAATCACAACAAGTTCGCTGCCTAAGTCATTTGTTTACTCAAGTTTGTTGCCTAAGTCATTTGTTTAGTCAAGTTTGTTGCCTAAGTCCTTTCGTATATTAAGTTTGTTGCCTAAGTCATTTAGTACATCAAGTTTGTTGCCTAAGTCATTTGTTTTTCTTATTGTTTTTGGTAATTTCTTGGACTTTTTTTTTAAGATTTCCTTGAATTTTTTTTATTTTGCTTTTATGAAGACCTAAGCGCCCCCTCAACGTTTCAACGTCTGCATCAAATCAATCAAAATGATGCGCTTTGAGCGACATATCAACGACATATGTATAATGAATGCACCCGAAACGAGCAAACCAAAATATATTTAACTAACAAAGCTGAGGGGGGCCCTCATCCCTGATTGTGATTGGGAAAGGGGGGGGGGGGCGAAGGGGAAAGAGACAGAGACAGAAAACCCGTCTCAAGTTTAACATAAAAGCAATCATAATCCCCACACAGTGCTGACAAAAAGTTGTCAATTAGGTTCATCAAAAGCGCGCATAATATACAGAACCCACAATTCTACAAGATCGTTTTTTTTTTTTTTTGCCAGTCTTCTCAGTCTTCTCAGTCTTCCCGCTGGCTGGTTATGCCAAGTGTATGTTAATGCGGCCGCCCGAGTAGTCAAATGGAGCTCACTCTATGCAGCAACGTTCCCTGATCAGGATCAGGATCATCATCATCATCAACATCCACATCATAATGATCAACTTGATCGTTGTTGATCGTCAGGGCCAACCACCCAGGCAGCGCATTTATTGTGATTGCATTTTCGGGCAAATATTTGTTGTTGTTCTTGCTGCTGTTGTTGTTGTTGTTGTTGTTGTTGTTGTTGCTATCCCGCAGCTTAGTTAAATGAGACATCAAGAAAGAGTCTCAAATCCAATTGGGATCGCATCGAATCGAATCGAATCGCATCGACTCGACTCATTTTCATTTCCATAGAGCTACCGGTTAGCGGTTCATCTGGGATCCGCACTTGCCATTTTTGCTTGTTGTTGTTATTGTTAATAATGATGTTAAGTTGTTGTTTTTGCATGTAATGCTCTCTCTCTCTCTTTCGCTCACACACACTCTCTTCTGCTTCTGCCTTTGGCCTGTGTGAGAAAAACTGAGAAAGCGATTCGTTTCAGAGCTTGCAGAATCCACGTTTAATGTCTTCATTACGCTTCTCCTCACATGGGTCTACAGTCTGCAGCAACGTGCAACGTTGTCGTCATTGTAGTTGTCGTTGTCGTTGTTGTTGTTGTTGTTGTTGTTGCTCTTATATTGTTTATTTATGAATGTCATTCAATTTATTATATCATTGTATATTTGACTTGAGAGGGAAATGAACGCATTTGTTGCTGCCTTGCTGCCACAGCAACAAAAGGGCGCTGACCAGACACACACACACACACACACACAGAGAGAGTGCTCCAGAGACAGACCCAAACAGTCTCAATCCAAAACACACACTAACGGCCTCTTGTAGGAGTCGTCGTTAGCAACGTCATCATCTTCCGACTTGGACTTGCTCTTGCTCTTGGACTTGGACTTGGACCTGGACTCTTTGACTTTCGGCATTTGCATCATTGCCAGAGCTGAGCTGATCATCGTCGTTTGCACTTCCGCTGCGAGTCCACTGGAAATGTCAAGCACATCACAATTGCTACTGCTTATAATTAGAATTGAGAGTTCAGACTTAAGAGTTTTTCAAGCTGCAAATTCAATTTGATAGCAATAAATTTCCCAAAATACCAAATTCTGGAAATTAAATATATTTTTTTGATGCAAATTAATTTCAATATCAACATGAGACATATACTTCGCAGATCCGAAATAAAGAATATAAATAAATCTATTCCTATTTATAAAGCATATAAGACTTTTAATGTCCTTAAGGTAATTTTTTCTATTTTAGAAACCAATTTGGATGCTTTTTTTGACCACATTTTGTTGAGAGTCAACACAGAATATTTTAAAGTCATTTATTTCTCGTTTAGGTATTTTTATTTAATTTTTTTTTTTATTTTTGAAATTATTATTAACTTGAGCTGACAGAAATTAAGAAAAAATTAATTAATTTCAACTAAAAAGCTGCATCTTCGAACCACATTTTGTTAAGAGTCAACATATAATATTTTAAATTAACTCTCTAGGAATTTTTATTTAATTTTTTTTTTTTTTTGATATTATCATCAACTTGAGCTGACAGAAATTAAGAAAAAATTAATTAATTTCAACTAAATAGCTGAAATAACTTCTGAGTTTCAGGCTTATTTTACTAAATATACAGATTTTAATATGTAATTTAAAATCAAATGTGTTTTTAAAATCAAATGTGTTTTTAAATAAAAATTTGTTACTATGCGATAAAAATATTATTATTGGTATATTTTTCCAAGAATATATTGTTTTTTTTAATATTTATGTAGGTATCGAATTTCAAATGCATAGATTTATTTCTTAAATATTAATAACAATACTGCCTATAGACTGCGCTTTATGTGACAATAGAATTTCCGCCAAAAAAATAAATAAAAACAATTAAAAAAGTTTATACATATCGTTAAACTCTATATAGAGTAGTTAGGAGCTTAGTTCGTAAAGAGTATTTAGAATATCGCATCGTTTGTGGCATGTTGTGTGTTTTGGACTTCTGGTTAGCTGCCTCGTTTTGTGGCAATGTTCTGATCGCGAGCATTGCTCGATTATTGTATATCATCATGCTATGTTTTACCTCGTCTCATTCCACATCGTCGTTGCATCAGAGCTTTGAGTTCTTTGGGATTTTTGAGGCGCTTAACAAGTTGCCAATGCTTATGAGTTGTGTGTGTGTGTGTCCCCCTCCCCCTTACCCATCCCCTTATCCCACTGTCACTCTCTCCTGGCAAATGCATTGCATAAGATAATTGGTGATTTTCATATCGATTTATGCATCCGCCTCATCGCTGGCTTAGACTAGAGTTGTGTGTGTGGTGTGTGTGTGGTGTGTGTGTGTGTGTTGGGGACCCTCGGCTAATGTTTTGTCAAAGTCTGATCAAAGACTGATAAATGTCGCGGGATCTTTTAGAAGAGCATTTAGCTGGACACAGCGGGATTCGATGCGTTTCAGATAAAAACAATAATTAAATCATAAATTGTGAGGCGGGCAACTAAATCAATGACAACACCAAGAATTTATTGCTCTATTTGGGGTGAAAGTGAACGAAAGTGATGCAATCAAATCACAATAAAAATAGTCACACGCCCACCAACAAATAATGGGTTAAGATCTACTCAGATTGTGGGCGCTGATAACTGCAGGCAAAACATTTAGTAAATATTTTCAAGGATCAATATCAATATTACCCGCTGTGAGACTGGTTCGCGGTTTCGTGACTTTCACCCGAAGGCCGCAAGAGAAGTCGAAAGGGGTGTAAACGTTACAATACACCCGCTGTGCCGCTGTATTGCAGAGTATTCTGTTGACGATCAACTGCAACTTCAACAAATTGACTTTCTTTCGGTGTTGGTCGAAAGGGGTTTGCGCTGAATTCCTGGAAGGTCCTTTGGCTAATGGCCATTTATGAGTCGAGGCCTCATAATCAGCGCAATTATATTGCATTTTCCAAAAGTGTTTTCCCGAAATTCCAAGAGCTCTGCTGAGCTAACAAATGAACAGCGCCACTTTGTAGCATGCCGACAGTTTGCATTCTTGTTATCCCTGTGTCCCTGTGTCTCTGTTATCCTTGTTATCCTTGCCGTGCAACCGCAAATGTGCTAACGAATCTTGCAGCCGTCGCCGTGCACAAACATTGCCCAATTAACGCGAACTCAAACCTCCAACTCCAAATTCAAACTCAAACTCAAACCGATACCGAAACTAAAACCAAAACTAAAACTCTTGAAAATCGAAACAAGGCGTTAAACGTTCTCGCACCTCGCTGACTCGGCGAAAAATTATTATTTCAAGCCTCCGAAATGAGCGCAGACCTCAAGTGATCAAGCGATCAAGCAATCAAGTGATCAAGTGTTTGCAGCCACTGTAAATAACTTTGGCTCTGACTGTTTTAGCTGTTTCTGCTCTTGGTCAGAGGGAAAATGGTCTTTCTACAATTAATTTGCAGCGTAGCAAAAGATCTTGAACGATCCGCAATCGAAAACAATTGAATAACAAAGATATCAACTGTAGATCATAAACTCTTTGAGCATATATTTGACTTAACTTATTAAATAGATCTTCTGTCTGTTTAATTTCATATGAAATGGGAATCAACTAATTTGAATTTGATCCCTCATATCGATGCATGGAAAATCTTTTCAGAAACAAGGTGCATTATCTAATGAAATAATAGTTTAAAAGAAGATAAATTCTTCGCGGAAAATGTTTTTCCACCTTATTTATTGTATATGATTTAATTGATTGATTACTAATTATTATTAATAAATACGAGATGTATTGTTCCTTTATTGAAACCATATACAATTTATTTTATTTTATTAATAACGGCTATAAAAAGTTATGGAAGAGTTTCTAATTTTCATTTTGATCAAGATTTGGACTCTTGATTCATTCTGCATTAAAATTTTGTTCATATAGATAATTTAATTATTGTCGATGGTAAGGGTCCCCCCTTTGAAATTTTGAAAATTCAAAATTTTAAATCTCAAGTTTTCACTTTCAATCAACTCCTTATATCGTTATTAGTATAAAATAACACCTATAACTCGATTCTGAGACCTTTCATTTTTTTGTAAAAAATCATGAAGAATTGGATTAAAAATTTGACTTGTAAAGTGACTAACTCTGAAGTCTGACCAACTTCAAACTGTCATAACTTGATCAAAGCTGAACCGATTTTCAAGTGGAATGACATTTTGATCATGATTTGGCCTCTAAATTCATTCTGCATTTAAATTCTTCTCATCTAAAAAATTCGATATTTTTCGATTCTAAGCCATCTAACATCCAATTTTCCATACTTGCCCCTTGACATTTTTTCAAAAACTTTGATCTTGCATAACTTCATCAAAAATTAACCGATTTTCAAGCTGCATGTCATTTTGATCATGATTTGGCCTCTAAATTAACTGTGCATGTAAATTCTTATCATCTAAAAAATTCGATATTTTTTCGATTCTAAGCCATCTAACATCCAATATTCCATACTTACCCCTTGACATTTTTTCAAAAACTTTGATCTTGCATAACTTCATCAAAAATTAACCGATTTTCAAGCGGAATGTCATTTTGATCATGATTTGGCCTCTAAATTCATTCTGCATTTAAATTCTTCTCATCTAAAAAATTCGATATTTTTCGATTCTAAGCCATCTAACATCCAATTTTCCATACTTGCCCCTTGACATTTTTTCAAAAACTTTGATCTTGCATAACTTCATCAAAAATTAACCGATTTTCAAGCGGAATGTCATTTTGATCATGATTTGGCCTCTAAATTAATTGTGCATGTAAATTCTTATCATCTAAAAAATTCGATATTTTTTCGATTCTAAGCCATCTAACATCCAATATTCCATACTTACCCCTTGACATTTTTTCAAAAACTTTGATCTTGCATAACTTCATCAAAAATTAACCGATTTTCAAGCGGAATGTCATTTTGATCATGATTTGGCCTCTAAATTATTTCTGCATTTAAATTTTTAACATCTAGAAAATTTGATGTTTTTTCAATTCTAAGCCATTCATTACCAAATTTTCCATACTTACCCCTTGACATTTTTTCAAAAACTTTGATCTTTCATAACTTCATAAAAAACTAAACGATTTTCAAGCGGAATGTCATTTTGATTATGATTTGGCCTCTAAATTCATTCTGCATTCAAAGAACCTTTTACCGAAATAGTTATATTTGTTTCGGTTTGATTCCCTGCATTTAATATTTAGATATTTTCTTATTATTCTTTTTTTTCAATTTCGTAACATCTAAGAGTTATATGTATGTGTAGCCAAAACGGAGCTCTAAAAAAACGTAAGTATTCCACAGAAGTAGCTTTTTACTCTGCTAAAACTATTTTTTAAATATTCAGAATCGAGCAAGCTGAACATTTTTCTTTTATACCTTACGGCGGAAATTAGCTCATGAGGAGATTCCAAAACATGTTTTAATTACGCTTGTTTAAAGGCTCTCATCCTGAACTCTGATTTGAATATATAAAGTATGGAATGGTTGTAATCTGTTGAGTGGAGAGTGGAGATTGAAGATAGAGGGGAAGTCCCCTACTTGGTGGAGTGCATTGCACTGCTTGGGTGGTGATCACATCGAGTTGGGCATTGAGAGTGATAAATATAAATACACAAAGTACTCGTCTGTTCGTATGTTATCGTGTATCGTGTATCGCATGTCTCCAAATGCGTGCGGCTTACAACATGGAGAAGTGAGCGACACTAATCCTGAACAGATCCGATTACTGACAGCAACTCCAACTTCTCCAACAGGGGCTCAAAAAGCCACATTGAGTGGCCAAGTGACAAGTGGCGAAACATCTCTTAACGGATTGGCAGTTCGACATGCAAGTTGCGTTAAATCATCGAAGCCACAAAGACATAATTGCAATCACAGACAGAGCTACCACATTGGGTGGGAATCTCAGTGTAGGGTATACTCGTAAATATGTCAGTCACTTGGATTTTTTAAACTTGTCAGTCTAAACTGAGTGCACTTTAAATTTACTTTAAATTTGACTATAGTTTTAATTAAATTGATTTTATATTACATAAAATATTTCAAAATATTTCAATTACATTTTTCATTTTAAATATTTCATAGTTAATAAATTTAATATTTAAATATTAATATAAATCTTGTCAACTTAATTATTAATATAACATGTTGTCACAATAAATATTTTGAGCTTCTCGCTCACTAAAAAAATAATTCTATGAAGCATTTTCTATTTTTTTTGATCCTGTCGACAAGCTAGAACCAATTGAGAATTCTAAATATTTAAATTTAATATTTTTACAAAAAAGAGTTTTTTTCTGTCAATCTTAGGACAGCTTTCTTACTATTTATTGGAAGTTGAAAGTTTGATTAGCGATTTCCCTTCTACATTTGATTCTCCACTCTCTATAATCCTGAAAGTCTCTAGTAGTCATTTTTAATCACTACTTTCTTCACTCGATTTGATAATATATTTTTTCTCTTTTTTGCTTGTTTTTATACCTTTTGTCATCTTTAATTGGGTGGGAGTCTCTATAAGTTTTGAGGCTACAATAAAAAGGAGTCTTTGTTCTCATTTTACCCATCGACAGATTACAAAATTTCTTTTGAAGTTGTTTAGAATGCGATTTCCCCCAGGATTTAACGACATTTCTCCGCGATCTTCACTTGATCTCAACCTTATTCTCACCTTTAGAAAGAAATAAGTCAACTTATTAATCGATGATTAAGTCATTATTCATGATGTAATGCGCACTGATATTAACAATGTTTCATTGTTGCGATCTCAACATGTGATCGCGAGTCCTGCGATCAATTTTTGTTATTTTACGATAGTTTGTTAACATAAGAATCATTGGATCATTTTGTTGAGCATTGTTCTCTCCTCTAATCGTCGCGCCAGCATCCTGGCATTGTCCTGTGTCCTGTGTGCACTGATCTCATTAGTACGCCCCATTTAACACCTTTTTGATCAGGTGCATGCGGCATGCGGCATGCTTTGATCTATTGCTTATTATTGGATCACCTGATCAGGTGAAACTGAACTGAATCAGTATTGTGGTAACGTTCTATTGTGTGGATCACAGCACGCCCCACTTTCCACTAATGATCCTGCTCAATCCAATAAAGGATCCTCAATTGCTTTCTTCTCACGCCGCGATGTTTTTCACGCTCCTATCAAATGTCCATTAATCGTTTGCCCAAATTGCTGCGCAGGATGTGAAGACAGTTTTGGTCAAAAAAAAAAAAAAGGCCAAATGTTTGTACAAAAAATAAATGTAAAATGCTGGCCAAATATTTGCATAAGCCTTTGCGGAAACCGGAAAAGCAAAACCGCTAAAAACAAGCAGAAATTTCCCTTCCCACAGGCGACACACAAAAGGAAACCGCTTTAGCGGATTTTTTCCACTTTTACAGCTAAACAAATATGCAAAGATATGAAGAGAGACAGAGAGCGTGAAACGGGAGAGGGAGAGGGGAAGAGTGGAAGACTGAAAGATAGAAACCCACATCAAAATTAAACAAAAATCAATAAAAGCAACAGATTTTCGATAGGTTCGATACAGCCGACTGGCTGAGTGCATGTGTGAATCAATGAATGAATAACTGAATATTCGACTGACTGACTGACTGACTCAAAATTGATTTTAACGCACCCGCCCCGCGATCAACAGCTCATCAGCATAACAAAACCGGCGGGTTCGAACCCTTTTTTGGCACTTCCTCCCTTCATCCCATTCCCATCCCTAGATAACGTCGACGTGCCTGCTACAGAATTTCATTTAATTTCCTTTTTTTTTTTTATTTCACACCAGGAGCAGGACTGAACAGGACCCACAGGTGCCTGGCATACGCGATTCAGGAGAATGTTTTTCGTAGAAACGCATCAGCATCGAAATTGATTCGGATACGTTCGATTTGCTTAATTGAATTTTGTGCTCAGCCTAAACGTTCGACAGATCCAACGATCGAGGATTTCAATATACATCGATCGTTTGTAGTCAAAAAAAAAATGCGGCTGCCTCTTTAATAGATTCACACGCACGCTATTTATCACATAGACAGAGAGAAAGAGAGAGAGAGAGAGAGAGAGAGAGAGAGAGAGAGGAAGAGAGAGAGAGGAAGAAAGAGAGAGAGAGCAGAAGAAAGAGGATCACGAAGGGAGCATTTATAAAACTGTACAGTTTGTCTCTCACTTGGTAGATAATACAATCCGAAATGACAAGAGCTGACTAGAAATTTCCCAATCTAACAACTTATATAATAAAATACATTCTACAAAACAAATTTTATCTATGATCCTCTCCTCAAATCGAATTTTAGCTAGCTTAGATTAATTCAATCTGATGCACATTTTTCTTTAACAATAGTCTTAATTAAATATTAAACAGACCTTAAGTTAAATTTTGGCCAATAGACTCTTAAATCTAAAATATATCAAGCAACCCAAGTATAGTAAGAACTCTATGATTTTTTACTCAATATCTAACACTTTATTTTGATTATTACAATGTGTTTCTTTATGATTATCCACTAATAATTTTTAATTTTCAAAGTTTCCTCAAACTCCTTCTAGAGCACAAAAAATATATTAAAATATAAAATAAATATTTTATAATATAATTAAAGAAATGTGAATATTATAGATCAAAAGATCATTTCGTAAAAGTGTGATTGATCAATCATGTCGAGAAATAACTGATACGCTAGAAATTTGAAGAATTTTAAGATACATTTTTATGATATAAATTGATCGTTATTTTTGGGAAATCGTAACGGAATTAAATTATAATGATTTATTCTTTGTTTTCAAGAAATGACCCAAAATGACATAAAGATACAATGTGTTTCTTTATTAATATCCACTAATAATTTTTAATTTTCAAAGTTTTAATATTCCTCAAACTCCTTCTAGAGCACAAAAAGTATATTAAAATATAAAATAAATATTTTATAATATAATTAAAGAAATGTGAATATTATAGATCAAAAGATCATTTTGTAAAAGTGTGATTGATCAAACATGTCGAGAAATAACTGATATGATAGAAATTTGAAAAATTTTAAGATACATTTTTATGGTATAAATTGATCGTTAATTTTGGGAATTTGTATCGTAATTAAACAATAATGATTTATTCTTTGCTTTCAAGAAAAGAAACGAAATGATCATTTGCATTATAGTTGATCCATCTAAATTATAGTTTGATTCATCTAATCTCCAAAATAAACGATCATTAGTCATTTTCTAGTTGTGATCTATCAAGTGGATCACAGCATTGTGTTTTTTCTTCTTCTAAAGAAAGAGTCTATGTTATTTTTGGGACATAACATGACATTCATTAGAGAAACGTCTCCAAAAAAAAAAAAAGAAAAACAAAAAATTGCTTAATAGTTATTGTATTGAGGGTCACCCACTGACTTCCCTGTAAGATGCGCGCCAAAGTTGAAAGGTTGCTAGTTTTAGCCAGGAGTTTGCCTTGCTGACAAGACTGTGGCTTCTGCTCCTGCCGCGTGTCAAGAAGACAGAGAGAGAGAGAGAGACAGAGAGAGAGAGAGCACAAATATAAGCCGGACTCGCAATTAGAAACACATTTTGGGCGCAACCTCTGAAGAGGCTTACAAACGCCTTACAAACGCCTTACAATTTGGCCGGCTTGGAAATATGAAAAGAATGATTGTGGAAGAGAGCCTTATGCAATTTACGCCAACTACTTTTCATTATCATTGTCAATTGTTAGCTGACAATTGACAATGGGCCTGATTCCAGTTTAGGCCGACAGCGTATTGTGTAGCTTAGCTTTTCAGAGAGAGACACAGGATCCTAGGGAGAGGGAACTAACATAGAAGTAGAGCCACGTGCACTGTGGAACTATGTTCCTGTCAAAGGATAATTGTTGTGCGTGTGTGTGTGTGCGTGTGTGTGTTGCCGCTTTGGTTTCTCGGACATTCGACACACGCTGCGTGCCGTGTTTTGGCCCACGGTACATTTATTTGCAATTGTTCGAGCTGACCTGCAAAATTATATGCATATATGTCACACTGTGGCCACACAGCTGGATCTGTAGCTGGATCTGCAGTTGCAGTTGTAGCTTCCTCTTTTTTTTATTTGCAGATTCTTATGCAACGTTGTCCGCTCGTTGTCTTTCAACGGAAGCGCCTTCAAAGCGTTTAAAGCCGCCAAGCGTATGATTGTCCTAGTCATGACCTTGCTGTGAATGAAGCAGTTTCTGTTCCAATTCCAGTACCAGTTCCAGTTCCAGTTCCACATTCAATGATCGTCGTCTGTCATTCGCTGCGATCATAACATTTCATTGCCATAATTTCTTATGCAAATATCCTGTGGCAGCGTTGCGAATTTATTAATTACTCGACAAATGCCCCAACCAAAACTATATATATATATGCAACAAAATTCATATATATATATAAGTTTTCTGGCTACCGGTTCAAGCCTACTTTGGGGAACATTGCCAACCGGGGCGCCTCAACCGTTTCATTGTATCGTCTGTAGAAATCTCTCAGCTCTCTGAAACTCTCGCACTGCTGCTGTATAATTAAAATGTTCAAAAAAGCGACAGTGTTCATTTTTTCATCATAAATTTCAAAAAGATTGCAATTTTTTTCGTTTTTATTCGTCGTTGTTTTTTTTCGGCTTTTTATTCGATTTTTTTTCGCTGTATTTTTTTAGTTTCGAGTCGCGCGCGCGTCGTCCATTTGAAGTGAGCCGCATGACGCGCGGCAATGACAACCGCGTCGTCGAGCGTCGTGCCACAGATTGGGGCAGTATGTGGAGAATGGCAAAAGCTTAATGGGAATAGAGCTCTGAGCGCCTAGTGTGTGTCTGTGTGTGTGTGTGTGTGTGTCAATGTGTGTGTGTGTGTGTGTGTGTGTGTGTGTGTGTGTGTGTGTGTGTGTGTATGTGTGTGTGTGTGTGTGTGTGTGTGGCAGCAACCACATTCAGACAGGGCGGGGCGGAGAATTGGATAACTTGGATACAGTTTTTGTAAGTCTCAGTTTCAGTTTCAGTTTTGGATTCAGATTCGGATTGTGGACTACATTAAATTGGCAGTCGGGCAACCAGTTTAGCACTGGCGCTCTTTTTCGACTATTTGTATACCCTGTAACTCTAAAGAAATTCACAAAAGAGCGTATGCGTTAGATAAGCTGATAGATTATATATAAAACTAAATATAATCTTAAGCCAATGAAGAAAAATGTGTATAAAGCATAAAAAGAGCAGTTGATTCATTTGCCAGTCTAACAGAACTCGGCTTCTATAAAAGCTAGAGTTGTGAAATTTGGTACACACGTACCCCTAAAAAATATATTAACAATTTGTATGAAAAATTTTTATTTATTGCGCAAGTCACTTGTCAAATAGATAAATAAGAATGATATAATATGAAAGATTTGACGAAATATATTAAATTAATAGACAAATGATTGAATTATTATTTATAGTCAGACAATGATTGATGAGTATTTAAATATGAGATTTACAATCTTACAATTTAAAAAATAACTGGGTATGATTCTCCGTCTTAATCCTATAAGTGTTTGTAAGTTTCTTAGGGAATGAAACACATTTCTTAAAATAAATCATATGACAAAAACGGAACGAAAGAGAAAACTAATTATCAAATTTTGTTAGTTTTGAATTAAGAAAATTATGTTTTTTTTTTTAATTTTTACTATAATTTTACTTAAAAATTCTGGAAAAATTTTAGACATATTATATTTGCTTTTATAAGTAAAGCTAAATAAATTAACCGTCGTTTAATATGTTTACCCTTAAAATCTGAGTTATTAGCACATGAGTCAACCCATATTGCAGGGTATCTTTCAGTCTTGCCGCTTTCAGCATTTGTACGTGTGTTTTCTTTACTGTCATTTTGGTTTCTTTTCGTTTTTCGAGTAATTTTCAAATCAAACCAAGGTCTGGGGCTGTCCGGCAACTCGAGGCGATGTTTTTGGCATGCGCGTGCGCAGCGGCAATTTGATGAAATGCATATGAAATCAAAAGTGAATTACGAGAGATTCACCAGCAGCAACAACAACAAGTAGCCAAAACAACAACAACATTAAGAGGCAACTAATTGGGACAGTCACGCAGTTCCACATTTCATATGCACAATTTACAATATACATATATAGTATATATATATACTATATGTTGTATATCTACAAATAATGCTGGAATGCTGATTTGCTAAAATGCAAAATTGATGGAATGATATTAACGACTTGAATCATTCGTTGTCTGTGTTGTAGTCTTTTTTCTAGGTTGCTTCTGTTCTTCTGCGGATCGTAGAATTGGAATGCGCCCAAGGGCCAAAGCTGCACTCAGTCGCTGGCAATTAAATATTGTAAATTTCATTATAAAAATATAAAACTAAAGTTGATCAAGAAGAAGCAACTCGAAAAAGCAGCACGCAGCTTGCAAAAAGCAAAACATATTTACATTTATTTCACCTGTTACTATTATTCAGATTATGCCAAAAGAACAACTTAATGTGGTTGAATCATTCATCTAAGTTTTTTCTCAATTTATAAAGTCTCTTCAGTCTATCTCCATTGTATCTTTCATTCTTTTAAAGGCTATAGAAGTCCTTAATAATGATACTTAATATTAAAGTTTTCAGATCTGCTTATAAATTTCATATCTGTCATTTAAAGAAGAGTTTACAATGTAATTGTAACTAAAAGTCCTTAAATAAAGTGCTATTTTATAAATGCAGGAATCTTGTTAAATTAAAAAGATACTTTCAATTAAATAAATTAAGTATCAGAAACCTTAACTTGACAGACAATCTACTTCTATATTTCTTTAAATGTTGGATCATAATATAAGTCCATATCGTATTACTATCCGATAAACTATTTAATCTGAAAGTGCATATACATAAACTTCTGCAATTTTATGTTAACTTTTCCTTATTTTTGCTTCTGTTTTTTTTATTATATTTTTTTTTTTTTTTGCTTTTGTTGGCAATTAAATTCTGATCATCCTGCTCATGCAGGCATAAAGTCTACAATTAAAAGAAAATAATACAAAAAAATAAAGGAGCGCTAAACTGAAGTCGCTTTTTTGATGAATGCGCTGCTCACTTTGTGTAATTAATTTAAATAATTTCGTTGGCCCCATTTGTGTGGCACATTCGCAGAGAAAGTGCCCCAAGCTAATTGAGACATTTATCGTTGTCGGCAATTAAGAGAAACAAAAAATAAAATTTAAAAAAAACCAAAAGAATTTGTCAAATTCATCAAAGTGAAGCAAAAATGAAGCCACAGGGGAAGCAGAAGAGAATCTGCAGTTGAAAATGTATATTTCAAAAATTCAAGCTTATAAATAATAACAGAGTTTATTCTTTAAAAATGTACAATATTATGGAACATCTATTGATAGATAGACTACAACTACATTAGATAATTTTCGAGTTATTTTTTTTTTTTTTGTATGACGTTGTTTAGATCAGAAATCGTTATAGCAATACTTATGATTCATATCAAAGTAATAATAAAAAAAAATATTAAGCATTCTTTCCCTTTCCCCTTTATACTTCCCGCTCAGTTCCAGCTCTTTTCGGTAATAAAAGTACTCTAAAAGATATTATTATATAATCTTTAATAACAATCCTTATAGTTTTCGATTTATTATCCACTTGTTCAACTCCGAATTGAGCCCTGAACCAATTGCTGAACCTACAGCTTGTGTAATTGTCACTTGAGTCGATCTTGAAGCAATCCAATTACTTATGAGCATTACTGTATCAGTTAATCCCCAAATAATTGCCTTTCATTCATAATCTGAACAGTTATCGAGTGAACTATGCGGGGTTTCTCATCGGATTCTCTTCCCCTACATATATGATCTTATAGAGATCGCATTATTATCATCATTCTTCAGCTGGAATACAGTTTAAAGACAGTACTAACCTATGTATCTCTAATCAGCTTAGCTAATGAAAACTTCAAAAATTTCTTCAAGATCAATTTAAAATTATGAAACTTCCCCTCGACACGCAACATGTAGCATGCAACACGCAATTGTCCTTATTGTTCTTATTCCAGTTTCCTTTTCAATGTCCTTATTCTTGTTCTCCTCGTGGGCGTTTTAATTGTTCGGGGGGAAAAACTGGTAAACTGGAAATTGAACAGAAAATTGTAACAATGAGTTGAAGTAGAAATCGCTAAGCATTTAATTTACGATCACGAGCGACAAGTGGAATTATTTTCCATTGTCCTTTTTGTCCTGAAAGAACAAGTGCAGCCCAAAAATTGACAAATTCCCTATATGATTCGAGATCTGATGATGCCGTCAATTGTTTGGCAAGTAAATGCCCACTTTTGGGTGTAAATATCTGCAATCTTCAAAAGGTGACAATATCTCTTTATCTGTCTATCTCTTTCTCAGTTTCTTCCTTCTATTGAGAAAGATTCTTAAAATTAGCTCTGATGATGCCGTCAATTGCTTTTAATTGTAATGCCAACGTTTTAATGACAGTTTTTATTAAGGCTTTAAATAGCTGGCAAATTTTTTTTTTCTTTAATATTTGTGTCTCATTTTTCTTATTCTTTATTTTTTTTTCAGCTCTTCTTGATAAATCGTAGATATGTTCTAATCATGTTGACAATTGTTTTATAATTTAATGTTCACTTTTTTGAATTTTTGAGTATTTAAGTAATTTGGGGATAATCTATACATAAACTATATGGTAAAATTTTTCTCTCTCTCTTAAAAAATTCTTAATACATTTTTACAACAATTTTAATTTTAGTATTAATCCATTTAGTAAATTATTTCTACATTTCAGAGGGCATACTCAGCACAGACTAGCTGATAATATTTACCTGTCTATCTCTTGCGCTTTCTATCCCTCTGTCTCCCTCACGCTCCTCCTCACCCTCTGATCTGTTGGTGAAATCTGCCAGAGTTGACAGGCAAAAATGTCACATAAATTACATTATTCTTTGTCAACATTTGTGAGTCAAAAACTGTGTTCAGTCTTCATGTTAAACAAATAACTCACTTGCTGAATGTGTTTGGCATCGTTGTTGCTGTTGCTGTTGCTGTTTATGCGAGTGTTATTTACGAGACATCAGTCTCTGGCAGACGAAGAAGCTTTTGCAGCTCTCGTGTTGTAATCAGAGCATCCTTAATAAATCATAAATTTATACGGTCCCCTCCCCAAAAAGCAATGCATGTAAAGGAGTTTCGGCCCCAAAGTCCCCAGGCTCACAGCCAGACCCAAAACCCAGTCCCATTCCCATTCCCAGTCTCAGTCCCAGTCTTAGTCTCAATCTTTTTGATTCAGAGCAGACTGCAGGGCATGAATATATGTTGCCTCAAGGGGCATTCTGCATATATATATATATAGATATATACATACATATATATATATATTTGTATTCGTACTCGTTTATTCGGATCGATCTCTCGCCGTTTTGGTTTCCATTTTGATCATGTCAAACGTATTATTAACTTCACACAAAAAGCGTTCGATTTTGCACCGTTTGCTGTCGCCGAGTTTTGTCGTATGTCGCCCAATGGGACCGCCACCAAAGGTAAGCCCCCCCAATCCCCCCGATCACTCTTCCCAGCTGAGCTGTCTCTCTGTCTCTGTCTCTCTTTCGCTTGCTCGCTGTCTCTTTCGGTGCATACATTATGACCCGCAAACCGGAAATAATAATTCGATAAATGCGGCATGAAGATGCGACCCCAGTTGGAGATGTTTAGCCCAGTACTTAAAATATATAAAGGCTTATAAGTTTGTGACAATTTATGCAACTGACAGAAGAAAAATTCTGCACTATATATAGAATTAAAAATAATTATTATAAGCTAATAAATATATTAAAAAAACAAACAAAATAAATGAATAAAAATAAATTTCAAGTATACATTTGTGTACTCTTTGAATTCAAGTTAAAAAATTAAAAAATAAAAAGTGTAAAAAAATAACAAAAAAAATTAAATAAATAGCAAGCAATAAAGAGCATATTTTTAAACAGTTTTTTAACTAAATTTAAGGCGTGACTCAAGTGACAAATTTTGTTTTCAAAATTTTAATTTAATATTGAATATTGAAACAAAATTTCAAGTGCGTAGCTTTTATTTTAGATGGCGTGCAAGTTCCAATTTAAAAAAAAATATATTTATTTTATATTCCACGTCCTGCTAGCTTACATACAAAATTTCATGTCTCTAGCTTTTTATTATATATATTATTATGCCGCAAATATCCATGTAGTTTTAAGTTTTCTTATTTAATTTAAATGATTTCTATTAAGTGGAATTTTACAATTCATTCTTAATTAATTTTTTTTTTTGTGTTATTTATTAAAAATTATTATTTTTTTTAATTTTTTATAAGATCTATTCCTGTGCTTGGCGGTCTATCGAATAGAGTCACTGTCTGGGTTCGAACCCAGGAATGGCTTTGTTATTTTATCTCAATATGTTATTTCTTTTAGTTTGTCTGGTTTTTTTTTTTAATTTTTCTTATAGTTTTACATTTTACTACTCATTCACAATTAATTTTTATTTATTCAAAATCTTTTTTTTTAATATTTTTCAGGATCTTTTCCTGTGCTTGGCGGTCTATCGAATAGAGTCATTGTCTGAGTTCGAACCCAGGAATGACTTTGTTTTTTTATCTTAATATGTTATTTCTTGACTTTTTTTAAAATTTTTTTTATAATTTTTCTTTTATTTATTGGGCAGCCAATAGTCGAGCATTCCCCTCGACTGTAACATTTTTACTTGTTTTTGTTTTTGGTTGCAAAACCGTTCGTTTTGCTGCTGGCTGCGTTGCGAATTGTTAGCCAGTCCCCAACGTGCAACGTGCAACGTGCAACATGCAATGTGCAACAACAACTTGCAACTTGCAAACGAAATTGGCATTAAAACAAAATCGACGGCCCCAATGTGCAGTACACAGTACACAGTGCACAGTACAAAGGTACTGCCCCAATACCGTTTTACCGCTTATACCGCTTAAACTGACGGAAATGCGTATGCCAATTCATTTATCTATTAATGAGCCGCCTCTGACAGACAGACAGAGAGAGAGAGAGAGAGAGAGGGAAAAGGTGTGTGAGTGAGATGGCAAACGGAAATGCGCGTGGGAGTCTGACTGTTTTTGCCAATTCTTCAGTCTGCAGTCTTGAGTCTTCTCAGTCTAGAACCTGAGCATCCGCTAAACAGGACATGACTGCAATTGTTGTCGTTGTTTCGTTGTCCGGTTGTTCAGTTGTTGGGTTGCTTCGCTTCGTTATCTGGCAAAACCATCGCGAATCAGAACGCAGCCGCGGCTTCCGTTCCGTTCCGTTTCAATCCATACCATAAAACAATCTCCAAACAGACCAACGGACAATTCCCTTGATCTTGTGCCTTGTCTTCCTTTTGTCGGGGGCGATCTGTAAGTTAGTCGACTTTGTGGGACTTGTATCTCACTCTACTTACTCTGCAGTGTGGGGTATTATTAACTTGTCATGATGTGTATCATCTAGAAGTTCGCAGACATATACTAACTATCTGAACTGAACTTTCCAGGAACATAAGTTGTTGAAATTTGCTACATTCACTTGATTTAACATTAAATACTACAAATAAGTAAATCAATCTGATCGTTACACTACATTATATAAGTCTTTGTATGGAAAACTCTATAAAGTTTAAGCTCCAATACGCTTTAGATATCCAGATCATATTTTTTCTAAAATCGAAAGAAATTAGTAATATAAATCGAAAAACTGAGTTTTTTCAAAATTTTTAAATTCTTCAAGATAGCTGAAGTAAACTCTCCCAATCTCAGTTTTATTATCTTTTCCATATCCTCACCAAATTTCATTTAAATCGGATGAGCTTATAACAATGCATAAAAATTAGTTTTTATTTGGAAAACTATTTAAAAAAATAAAGATCATGCTTTACTTTAACTTTGTCTGATACGATTGACAATATCTTAAAGTGTCTATATAGTGTATTTAAACTTCGTTGCAGCAAAGTTCACAACTTTTTCTGAATATTTCTTTGGTTTTGGGTTTTGCATGCATTTTCAACATATCTCAAAATTAGTTCAATAAAGAAGAAGCACAAAGCTGAAAGAATCGATCGATTGAGATCGTTTCGGAATTGTCCACATTCAATGCCGCTGAAAACCATTTCGATTGATTAACTTGTGCTTCATATGCAAAAATGCGGCAAGTAATTTAACTTTAACTTTAACTTCAACTTCAACTTCAACTTCAACTGGACATGAGAAGTTAAGAGTTGTGCTCCCTCGATCAAGTTGCTCTTTCGAGTCTGCTGCAAAAATCGTTTGCATAATTTAGCTTGAGTCTCATCTTCTCATCTGCAACTAAATTTGTCGCAAGTAGAGGAATGTAACGGTACTCGTACTTCAATATGCTTCTGTGGGTAGACTGGCCACAAGATTATCATACAATTTGTAAGCAGACTCAGATTTTGACTCGTAAAGTTACCGGTTATATAGATAGCGAACGTTCATGACTTTCAATTATAAATAACTTTAACAAAACTGTTGTGATTTGCATGTGGAATATGTTCTTGGAACAGATTTATGTTCCTGATTGGTTTGACTTTAATTAAAAGCAGGTCCTTATATCATTCTGTATCTAAATTTAATAATATTGGTATAGAAATAATTCCCTTCCAGATATTGGTTTTCATTTTAATATTGTTTTATTTAATAAATGTTTTTCGAATATTCAAAATTTTAAGACTCCACTTTTTATATCATAATTAGTATAAAAGAACACCAAAACATATAAAATAACTAAATTGACTTGATACCAAAACCGAATGAAAAAACCCAAGCCTTTTATCGAAATAGTTCTTTTGGGTCTTACCGAAACCGATATTTCTTTCGGTATGATTCCAGATTAAAAGTTATGAACATTTTGTTATTAAATTCAATTATCAGATGTAGGAAATACAACAATATATAACGTAAAATAACAAAAAAAACTCGATTTCTAATCAGATTTTGCGGATTGATTTATTCTCAATGAAAAGTTGTATTAAAAAGCGAAATGCAGAGTATTTACATATTTCAAGTTTTATCACTGCGGACGGCAGTTCGCGTTAGTGACGAAAGCATCACGAAGGGTGCGAAAGGCGACTAACAAATTGGCTAATCTGAAAAAAATTTTAAATAAAAATATAAATTAATAAAAAAAAAGCGAAAATTGGCATTCGACACTGCGCAAAAAGTAATTTTTATGTACACAGAAGCTCACCCTTTTTGCTTTTCGTTTTTTTTTTATTAATTTATGAATTAATTTAAAATTTTTAGATTGAACTGAATTTTGTTCATCACAAAATTGGATATCAGAAATTTTGGGGCTAGAAATTGCTTTCGTCACTAGACCTTTACCTCGTCTAGAGGTTTTTTTTTGTTTTTAATCTCTCAAAATGCACTGTGTTCATTTAAAATAAATTGTTTGAGATAGTCTAAATTTTTCTTGTAAAGTCTTTTTCTGGAAAGAGAAACTGCGAGAAGTTTTAAATCTCTGCATTCCCATTTTGAATCATCGGAGTATTTAGCCCATTTTCCCATGTTAAAAATGATTAAAAAACAGTTGTTGATTTCTTTTAAAATATTTCAGCTATAGCTATCAGTTTAATGTCCTCCATGTTTGTTTATCATAAAAAAAAATGTCTTATAGTTGAACTTAAACGCTAATTGTCTTCCATATTAAGCTAGAACTTAAGATTGGCAGTCTTATAAACTATATAAAAAACAGGCACAAACAGCGCACTTAAAAATAATTTGTACAAAGTTGTTAGGAAAAAAAAAATGAGTTGCTTAAAAATAGAATAAATACTTTGCGGTTGCTGAGGTAATACTTTGTCAGTGGTGGGCGTGGCAGTGACTAGTTGATATGCCAGTTAGCTGGGAGGTAGCGTCTTTAGAGATCGTCCTGCCACAAGGAGATGTAGTCAAGGATGTCGTCATCCTCGGCGCCCGAACTGCAGGAATTGTTGCGATAATCTTCATAGCTGCCAGGACTCGACTCGACTTTTAGCTCGGCGGCAGGAGGTGTGAAGTAGTTGGAGGAGGAGGCGGAGGAGGAGCTGGTGGAGGAGGAGCTGCTGCAGCTGCCGCTGGGCGAGATGAGTTGCAGTTGCTGTTGCAGCGCATAGAAATGTTGCTGCTGCTGTTGCAACTGTTGCTGGTAGTTGAAATGTTGCTGCTGCTGTTGCTGTGACTGCTGTGATTGCTGCTGCTGCTGATCGTTGTCATCGATGAGACGTTGCAAGCGTCTAATATACTCCACAGCCATGCGCAGTGTGCTGACCTTGCTCAGCTTCTTGTTGGCACCGGGGCCAATGCCACGCCTGCCATTGCTCAGATCGGCAATGATCGCAACGGGAATGTGTTGTCGCAGTTGGCTAAAGCCATTGTTCACCTGCTTGACACGATTGCGTTCGCGGGCATTGCGACGCACCACGGAGGCGCCACCGATCAGCATAGGCTGCTCATCCAGCGAGTCATCCAGCTGCAGATCAAGCTGATCATGAGCGTAATGATCATGCTGATCATGCTGATAATTGGGCTTTGTATAAGGCGCCAACTGTTGCTGATAGTGACTGCGATTTGACTTGCTGCTCAATGCCATTTTAGACGACTTGTATTTATTATTTATGTTCAACTATTTGTTATAGTTTTATTATTTGTTTTTTTTTTTGTTGTTGTTGGCTTAGAGTTTGTGGCCCTGCGAGCGTTGTCGCTGTTCTGATGCCCTTCCCTGCGCCGTGCGCGCTATTTATAGCACTCGGAGCTCTCCACTCTCAATTGCTAAGCCACAAGACTCACATCTCACCTGCCTACCTGTGTGTGTGTTTGTTCAGAGACAAAAGGTGCAACATCAGCCAGCATCACTCAAGGATCAATTCACTCACTCACGATCACTCACTCACTCACTCAGGTACTCACTGCACTCACTTACTCACTCACTCACTTACTTACTCACTTACTCTCTGGCTCTCTTTCACTCCATTTGAGTTGCACTCCAATTCTCTGCTTGAGTTTTAAGTTGCAGTCACACTTTGCTGATCTCTTTGCAGCTGCTCCTGTGATTATACGTCTGTTGCCCTACAGCTTTGTCTGCCTCCCTCTCCCTCTCTCCCTCTCTCTCTCTCTCTCTCTGTCTGTCTGTCTTGCTCTTTCGCTCAGTCGCTCTCTTTCGCTGTCGCGTGCCGGCTGCGAACCGGTTGACTGCCTGCCTCTTCTGGCGGTCGTGTGGCGACTTCAGCTTGGAGCCTGTCTTCTACCCTCTTTCTTCTCGCCTCTTCCCACTTCCCTCCCTCTTCCCTCACTCCCTGCAACGCCCTTAAAAGACGTTTAATGCATTAATAGCCGAGTCAAAAGTCTAGCTATAAATTAGAGTAGAAGACACGGCTTGTGGCATCATCTCAAGGTCTTCTTCTTCTTCTTCTCTCTCTCTATTTTGTCTACTTTTTGCCTGCGGGAAGAGCAGCATGGATCTTTGGCCTCGTCAACACCTCAACCCGCCGGAGGCAGTTATCTATTAACACTTCTAATGCCCCGATGTCCTTTATGGCCAACGTTGTCCAACTCTGGTCTCCAGTTGTGACCCAAGGATACTCGAAAGCATTTTGAATGCATTTAGCTATTCAATGCGAATGTGAATCCTGTTCTCAGTCAGCACAGGTCAGCTCGTGTTTATGACCTTTTATGTTGGTTGCACGCTATGCCAACCGTGTCAAAGCGATTGACAAGCAGGACAACCAGGATAACCAGGACATTGGGACATCGGATAGATGAGGAACTTAGTTGGACATGCTGTGCCTCATTTAGCACTTCGTTGCAGCAGCTACGTCAGCAGCGGGAGACAACGCAGGACATTCCAGGACATTGCAGGACATTGCATACTCCAGTGTCAACCAGATGGTCAAAATCAGAATTTCGATCCTCAATCGGCCTTAGCTAATTCATGTTGATGCAATAGAAATTCGTTGTGGAAAGAATCGTGACAAATTCAATCGAAACTATTAAGCTGAAAAGACTACTTATTCTATAAATACACAAATATATTCGGTCCATATTCTCTGCTTCTTCCGGTGGTTAAATTTTTGAATAGCTTCTGAGTTTATTATCTAATTGAGCTGAAATTTTCAGAACCAATCGGGTTCACGATACTTATCATGTGTGCCAAAATTAAAGACTCTAGCTTTAAGATTGCTCTTATTTCATATTTTTTCGATTTGCAGGGACTTGAAAAAATTATAAAATAAACTTTATTGGAGTGAACACTTTACATGATAACTATATGTTACATAAAATTGGATATTTCTAGCTTATATAGTCTGTTAGATTTTTGATATATTATAGAAGTAAAAAAAGACTTACTTTATATTATAAAAGTTGCAGGAATATGTTGTTCCGTTAATATATAATTTTCAATTTAAAAGTTAGTTTGCTTCACATTGATATATTAACTAAACTTTGGTTGCATAACTGCTATCCTTTTTTTTCTTAAAAATTCTATTCCAATAATCTTGAGATTCTCCACTTTGCAGGTTCTCTCTCTTTTTTCCTCACTCTATCTCTCTCGCTTTCTTGCATCGTTCATATAAATTGTAAATTATTTTTAAGTTTTTAACATTTCGCGTTCCATTCGAACGTTAAGCTGGCTTAATGCCGCCTGAACAGGCCACAATGCAATAACAATCGAGTTGAATACGACTTGAAAATGCTCTATTTACTATATGTAAATACTTCTAGTCGAGGCTGAAAATCGGTTTTATTTATAAATAAATTATTATTATTATTTAAATATCACAGATAGATTTTGAAACAGTTAAGAAATTAAAATAAAAAAATTACCTCAAAATATATTTTTAAAAATTTTAAGATTTTTCAAAAATTATACATAGAAAGCAATTGAAAAACTATAAATAATTATTGTTAATTTAAAGCAGTGCAAGGTTATTTAAGTTTTGATATAGTTTATAAGTAATTCTAATAGATATTTAAGATAGTAAATTTTACCCATGATTGGAAAAGAATTGGATAATGACATTTTAAAAAAATATTAAAGAAATAAATAAATATATACAATATATAATTGAATTATTAAATAATTGATAAAGTAATAAATTTTATTTTTAAAAATTAAGTATGTAATAAATAGTAATAAAATATTAAAGAAATAAATAAATATGTACAATATATAATTGATAAAGTAATAAATTTTATTTTTAAAAATTAAGTATGTAATAAATAGTAATAAAATATTAAAGAAATAAATAAATATCTACAATATATAATTGAATTATTGAATAATTGATGAAGTAATAAATTTTATTTTTAAAAATTAAGTATGTAATAAATAGTAATAAAATATTAAAGAAATAAATAAATAAGTGCAATATATAATTGAATTATTAAATAATTGATAAGGTATTTAATATTTTTTAAAAATTAAGTATGTAATAAATAATTATATAGTAAAAAATATAAATTGATTAAATAATAAAAAATAATTAAGTAACAAACAAGAATATAACTAATATTTATGTAAATATTTAACTATTTAAATATTTAATTAATTAAATATTAATTAATGTTGCATGTTGCATCAGTTTGTTGTTGTTGCCACAACACAGTGAGTGTGGCAAGCCGTAATCAACAACTGTGGATGCCGCCACCGTTCGTTGAAGTTGCCATTGTCGTTGTTGTGGCAAGGTGAGAGACTGAGAGACTGAGCGACTGAGATGGAGACTGGCCCCAACAACTGCAACTGCAACAACAACAACAATAATAATAACAACAGCATGCAGATATATTTTGCGATCGGCAGCAGGCGCTATCATTATCTGACACAAAAATTTAATATAAATTATGTTGACATGTTGGCTTAAATATGGGACTTGAAACAGGCAGCAGAGAGGGACAGAGACAGAGAGAGAGAGAGGGAATTGGTTGGGGCAAGATCCCCCTTTGCAGGTTGAGGATAATTGAGACTGAGGTCGGAACACCTAACTAGTTCAATATGCTCCTGATCCTGCCGATGCGATCAGTAATTGCTAGTAAGACACGGCCAGCAACAAAACGAAAGAAAACGAAAGCAAAATGAAAAGAAATGAAATGAATCGAAATGAAAATGGAAACGTATCGATTCGATTCGATTCGATGCGAATCGAAATAAATGAAACACGAAGAAGAAGAAGAAGCAGAAGAAGCAGCGGCAAATATCCGCGAATGAAGTCGTCATTAATATCGACTTGGGCCTGTCAATAACTTGACATCGCATCATCATTTTCTTCATTTTTGTCTCGTCTTTGACTTCTCTCACTCTCCCTCTCTCTCCCTCTCTCTGCACTCTGCCCTCTCACTCTAGCTGTCTCCAAGCGGCTCCTGAAACTCTTTTGAGCCGACGCGACTTCAACTTGTTGTTTCTTTTAACTTTCAGACACTTGGCGGTACGAATTTTGACGCGCCCCAAGCCAAGGTCGATCTTCCACGTATTTGTTGTAGTTTATTTTACCCTCAAGATTGTTGTTGTTGTTGTTATTACTGCACTTTGCATAAGTTGAATGTTAATCACATTTCGACTGTGTCATTTTGAGTTTTAAATGTAATGCTCTTGATGATGTTGGGCAACCAGACAAACAGACAACTGAGCAACTTGCCACATGCAACAGGACATCGAATCGATCGTCAGCAATCTTTCGATTTTGGCCACACAAACTCAGTGTCAGGTCATGAGTTGAGTTATTATATTAAGTACAAGCACTTGAATACTGAGCAAATGTCAAATTTCTGCTTGCTTTGATGAGGGATCGCAAATATGACTTTAACCAAAAATTCGATCTAAAAAAAACTTATCTAAAAAAAATTATGAAGATGAATAATTGACTAGAATATAAAATAAATAAATAGACAGAAACTAGAATATCAAAATACATAACTTACAATTTTATGTAAATATTATATAATAAATCTTACATTTAATTTTTTTTTTTTTATTTTATTATAATTATTATTTATTTTATTTTATTATAATAAATGCAGGAGTATAAGTTTATTGCAAAAAATAGCAAAATATACATAAATTTAAAAAACAAATAAAAAAGGACAGGTTAATGAAGAAGAGTTATCAACAACACCGATTTTCCGTATAGAGCAAGCATACTTTCCTCTTGGGAATAAACAACGATCATTTATATAGACTATAAGGACGATCATTTTATAGGCTTTTTGACTGATCATAAATGATTTCTATGCCTATATCTAAAATTGTTTTTGCTGATCATCTGCCGTGTATTTTAAAGATCATTTTGTAAAAATATACATACGAGTATAATCAAATCTTATATTAATATTATTATTACTTTTTGTAAAGTGTTGAAACATTAGCATCGAGTTACACTTACTTAAACTTTTAAAGATCACTCTCACGATCGTTGCACTTCTTGAATATAATTGTTTGCATGCCAATTTAATTCTGGTTTGGTATAACCAATGATCTTACAAAATTAACTTGTTGTTTTTTTTTTGTAGATTTGTTGATCAGTTCATGATCGAGACAATATTATAGATCAAATAGCTGCTGAACAATGGTCAGGATCAAAACCTAGCAAAGTGATCTCCAATGAAATTAAAGGATCTTTAAGGTAGATCACTTGTTAATGAAATGATCTTCACAATAGATGATCTTCGTTCACTATCCTGGCGATATTATAGACCAAATAGCTGCTAAACAATTGTTAGCATCGGATACTAGTAAATGATCTATAATTAAAGAAGATTTAAGCTAGATCATTTTTAAATGAAATGATCTTCAAAATAGATGATCTTCGTTCACAATCCTGACAATATTATAGACCAAATAGCTGCTAAACAATTGTTAGCATCGGATACTAGTGAAATGATCTTTAATTAAAGTATTTAGTAAGTTGCATGATCTTTAAGCTAGATCATTTTTAAATGAAATGATCTACACAATAGATGATCTTCAGATCGATACAATTCTAAAGCTCATCTCAACGATCTGTTGAATTATTGAAGCTCTCACAATCGACCTGCTGTCTTGCTCTTTCCCTCGCTCTATCTTTCGCTCTCTTTCTCTATGTGGTTGCCTCAAATTGTTGACATCTTGACTGTCAACTGTTCATGGCCATCAAATCGCCGCCTGATGATCACTGATGCTCACTTGAAAGCGCTAAAGCCGCAAAACACGAATATCTCTGAAACTGAAATTGAAACTGTGGCCAAAGTTGAAGCCTGGCCCAAAGTGACACCCACTCGGATCGTTGTTGATCGTTGATCGTTGATCGTTGTTGTGGTTCCTTTGGAGATCTGATTTATGTGCGCCTGTCATCACAGCCAGCTACAAAAGACTTCTAAGGTGCGCATTTTGACGCCGCCGCCAATTCTATTGGCCACATTCGCAATGATATTTATGGCCACAAATGGAGCATGGACAGCAAAGGGATCAGGGGTGAAGTCAGTTTGTTCGCTCTCAGAGACAGTGCGATTTTTGATTAATTGTAATGCGAGAACTTTGATTAATTGCGGCCACGTTTGCGGGACCCAAAACATAACAATTTGTTTTCGCATTGCATTAAATCAACGCAGGCTTCTGTCCTTTTTGGCGTGTGATTGTATGGCCAACACCTTGGCTGTCTCTCGGTGTTATCGATGCGGCGATATATCGATAGTATTTATGAGTTGTTCGCCTCAATTTATGAATGGCCCCCAAAAACACGAACAGCAAACAACAACAATGTTCGAAGGATTTTTTGCGACTCTGCAATTATGCAAAAAGTTGTCAAATGTGGCAAGGGGCAAAGTCAACAGCACAGCGGCGCATTGAGGGGCTGGAGGCGTGGCCAGCCTGTGACTATCAACAAAATATAATCAACAACAAAAAAAAAAAAAAAAACGATCAAAAAAATTACCAAACGAAAATTGTACCAGTTTTTACTTGGAGCTTGCCAGCAATTTACATGTCTCCCCGTGTCTCCCCCCCCCTCTCCCGCTGTGTAAGGCAGCCCCTCGCTGAGGTCAACACTGTCTTCATCCTCTTCAACAAAACCAATCAACGCGTCTGTCAGTCGAACTCCAACTCGAACTCCAACTCGAAGTCTCTGTCTCAGTCGCTTATCGGAAGCCGCGCTGAAATCAGCTTCTGGCACATCACGATCACGTTGCTTCAACCCTACTTACCCCCCTCTCTTCTCTCTCCTCCCCTCTCTCTCTCTCTCTCTGCTCTTCAGTCCACATTTGCCAAGCCAGTGGCCGAGCCTTTGGCGATCCGTGCTCGTTGCTCCTGTCACAATTACAACGGCAAGTGCAGCAGACTAATGACAACCACGACGGTGGCAGTTGTCGCACAGTGGCACGAAAGCTGTTCAAAATCAGAGCCATAATCTAAGCACTCTCAACAAATCTCTCAAATAATTACACATATAATAATTTGCACACTTTTCCATATTCCAAAAAACATCCAATTAATTTTTCTCTAAAAATATAAAAAAAAAACATTGATTTTATAAGTATTTTTATAATATTTCTTAAATTTAATCAAACAAAAAAATGTCAATACCTTAAAGAAAACTTGTATACTGAAAAAAAAGACCTACTTCTAAAATCAAGAACATTCATCTTAAATATGTTGTTCTTAAAATAAAATTATTTTAAGACCAAATTACTAAAACTAAGATTATTATATAAGAATAAAAATCTTCAATTGTTAATAAAATCTAAATTTAAAAATAGCAAAATTATAAATATAATAAAAATAATTTTTATTATTTTCTAATTTTAATTTTAAGAACATTTATTCTTAAAATAAAAACTTGGTCTCATTTAAAATGTTCTTAAAATCAAGATGTGTTCTCTTAATTTAAGAATTTTATGTTTTCGCCGCATTTCTTAGACCAAAAAATCTTAGTTCTGTGACCAAAATCTTGATTTTAGAACTTTTTTTTATCAGTGGCACAAGAAAAATATACTCAAAAATAAAATACTAAGCAAATTGCCTTTAAATTCTACACAACTGTTATTTATTTTAGTTTCATTTGTATTCGCTTTTGTTTATTATTTTTCTTATTATTACACTAGTTCTCATTAAATACTATATAAAACTATGGCATAAATTATAAGAGTTTCCTTTAGTAGTTTATAGCACAACATTTTTGATATACTTGTTAATCAATCCTGGTTTTTTCTCTAATATAAAATATCTTTTCAGCAGAATTTATCAAACTTTGAATTTTAAACACTAAGTTAAGCATTATTTTTTTTTTTTATAATTCGATTTACTTACTTAAGCATTATTTGCCAATATGTTGTTTGGAACACCTTAAAAAAAAATTCAAATTCAGCTGAACGACAAACAAAGCTAAAACCCCTTTTAATATATTAAAAAGAATTTCGATAATTACGAGCAAAATATAGATATTAAAAAATTTGTATCTTATTAATTTATTTATTTAAAATTTCATTGAATTTCTCCTTGTTAATTCACAACTTAGTAACATAAAAAAAAAATACTAGAAAATTTGTTATGCATATATAGCATTTAAAAAATGCTACACTTTTTGTACAGTCTTGAATAAAATAAAATAAATAAATATACCTTTAATATAACTTAAATTTGTTTTTAAATTCATAAGAAATGCAAATTAAGATACTCCATCAAATTACAAAATATACTCTACTCTTACTATTTGAGTGAACATTTTTTATTTAAATATTTGTTGCATATTATGCTGATCCTAATATTTTTAATAATTTTTTGTTAATATTCATTTTGTCTGCTTTTTCTTTTTTTTTTTTTTTTTGTTAGTTGATGCCACTGTGCGGCAGTTGGGGCAAGTTGACACGGAAACTTGATATGGCACACACGCGTCTTGGCCCGCGACTTGGCCAGGTTTGTGGCGTGCGCGTGCAGCGCAATTAACTTTGTTGTAAGGCAACCAGGCAACACTTTGACATTGACTGGCTGCCCCTGCCCCTTTCCCTATACCTGCCACAGTCCCTGCAACAGCCACTGGACACTGGACACTGGTTTGGGGCAGCAACTGAGGGGAGTGGGGAGTGGGAAGAGTAGAAAGACGCTGAGACAGTCAGTTTGGGGCACACGGCGACAATTTCACCTGTTGCAACAGCGCTGACACAGTAACTTATATTATTTGCATGCCACTTTGCAGCAGAGTCAACTGCACTCTGACTCTGCTCTGAGATCTGCGATGTGAGCCAGGAATTGGGTTTGGGCCACGTCTTTAGCTAGAGATCTAAACTGGTTTTGTTGCGACTTGTCAGCGAGTTGAAATGATGGCGTAATGAGCCGTAGCTGCCACGTGCAACATGCTGCAAAGTGGGCTGTGCCCCGGGTCAATGGTTAATTAGAGCACTAACCATTTTTCAGGTGTGCCTCGAGTCTCCTTAAGTAGCAAACCGCCCGCTGAGCGAACCGTCCGCTGAACCGACCTCTGAACCGACCTCTGACCTTCCTCCTCACTGACCAGTCCTCTGCCTATCCCACTCTCTCCCACTTCCTCTCGGTCTCCCTTTTCCTACTCACTCACTCGCTAACATCAACTGCCAATTAAATGTGGGTCAGCATTGCAATTAATTTTTGCAGCTTATCACATCATTAGAAGCAAATACAAAAACACACACAACTGGAGCAGACAACAGGCAACAGGCAACAAACTAACATGTTGCCTGCTACATGTTGAATGCCACATATACACGCAGGCAAAAACCATAGTACAAATAATTAATATTCTTGTATACACTTGAATAAAATACGTATAAGAATTAAATTTAAAACACTTTGATTTAACTTGAAACATAACTAACATGTGAATTCTAATTTGAATCTATTGCATTTAAATAAAAGCGTTATTAATTAAAGTTCAATTTTTAGTTTCACGATACATAATAGTAAAATATATATATATTTCAAAATTCACAATGTTTCCACTATATTAAATTTCGTTCGTTTCAGCTTATCATTTATATTAAATATAATTTAATCTTAATTGTTAATTCTTAATATTTTTTTTTTAGTCTTACAAACTTATTTTTATAAAGAAAATAAAAAAAAATATATTGAATGAAGCTTAAAATCAAAGATTTTTTTAGTCCGGTGGAAATATCTAACTCAAATATTTTTAATTTATTATTAAAAATTGCCAATTGGGCACTGATAAGTTATGACTATACTTGACAGAACTATTTTCGTAGTCAGTTTTCATTTTATTTGACACTAATAAGAAGCTTTTAGCATTTTAATCATTTAATTAGGCATAATGTTTGCTTAGTGCTCAAAATACTTATTTCAAGAACACTTCATGCTTAGTTATAATATATTGATGATATGATATTGATTCAAGTCTTTAAAGAAATTAATTAAATATTACCTTATAATGGGAAAATATTTAAAAAAATATATATTTAATTTTTTAATTCAAAATGCTGAAACTAAATTAAACTATTTAAATTAAGTTAAGTTATTTAATTTAAATATATTTTATAAATGTACTTTAAAAATGTTCAAGTTTTTTTTTTATTATTTTAAATAAATATATATTATTTTCATTTTTTCATTTTATTTATTTATTTATGCACGACTAAAAGCAGTCGGCAAACAAAAAATTACCAAGTATAAAAATTAAGTTAAAGATTAAAAATACAAATATAATTAAAAATAAATTAAGAACTGTAACGAGAAAAAAAAATTATAGTTAGATCTGGGGTATATAAGTTGCTTATTTAAAACTTTAATTTGTTATATTGTATAATTTTAAGCTTTTGTTAATTTTTAGTGAACTGATTTAAATGACGTTAAATTAATAAAATAAAGTAAATTAATTAATAAGAAAATTATAGTCAACACACTTTAGATTTATTTAATTCATATATTACGTTAAATTGAAAAGCAAAATAGCTTAGTATTAGTATTAAAATGTTAGCTAATTTTTCTCTGGGTGTAGCCAGCTTTAGTCAATGAGCCAATTGCGTGCGTCAACGTCAGCGTCAACGTCAACGTCAGCGCCAGCGTCAACGGCAGACAGACAGAGTTCGCGTCAGTCTTAACTGATTCTCATTGATTAATTGCCATCATTAGCATATGGAAAGGACGGCATGATTGATATGATACGAATACGAATACGAGTACGAGTACGAGTATGAATACGAGTACGAGTATGTTGCACCCAAACATGGCTCGCTTACTGTTGCATGGGGCAATCGAGGCAAGAGGACCACCGGCGTTGTGCCACGGAATGTGGCTCTTAATGTGCGCAGCCCTTAAAAGGGCAGCCAACAAGTGTAGCGCCAACTTTACAGATTAGACTGAAACTGCAGGCTGTTTTTGTGGCACGCCACGCCACAAAAAGGCACAGGGAACAGGGAACAAGTGGCAGCAACAAGGGGCAACAGTACTGGGCCAAGCTGAGCGCTAATTGTTAACAAATTGTGGCCCAAGCCGCAAGTGCTGCCAAATGGCCCTGGCATTGCCAAATGCCAGCGACACGCAACTCGAGTTGCAACTTGCAACAACTGAAGCTGCACCTGAAACTCAGCCACAACAACAACAAGGCACACGCAATCTGCGCGTAACTGAAAATCCATTACAAGCGGGTCACGACACGCAGCACCACAGTGAGTACCAAGTACCACGCACCACGCACCACTTGAACCTCGAACCTCGAACCACTCACCAAATTGAAGCTGAAGCCGCAACACAGAAGCCACAAACATGGACAGACAACAGGCTGCAATCTCAGCTTAATTTGTGGCGGCTTTTCTTGATTTTATTAGATGATGCCACAACACGACAAAGTTGCCACAAGCACTGAGAATTCGCTTGAGAAACATCAGTTGATCTTGCACTGATAAAAAAAATGTTCCAAAATCAAGATTTTGGTCTCAGAACTAAGATTTATGGTCAATAAAATGCGTTGAGAACATAAAATTCTTAAATTAAGAGAGCCCATCTTAATTTTAAGAACATTTTAAATATGACCAAGTTCTTATATTAAGAATAAATGTTCTTAAAATTAAAATCAAAAAATTAAATAGATAAAAATTATTTTTTATATATTTAAATTTTGATTTATTTACATTTTATTCTGTTTTAGTAATTTTATAAATGTTATTTTAATTTTTAACGAGTGGGATTCGCACCGCCGCCTACTGCTTCACAACTGAAGCCGCTTCTCTAACAAATAGCACCCATTTATACATTCCTAACAATTTAAGGTTTTTATTCTTATATTAAGATTTTAAGATTTTTTAGATTTATAATCTTAGTTTAAGTAATTTGGTCTTAAAATAATATAATTTTAAGGACTAAGTATTTAAGATGAATGTTCTTGATTTTAGAAGTTGGTCTTTTTTTACAGTGTGCTAACAGATTTCACTTCGGGGCAGGATTCTCTTCATAGTTGTCTACTGAAACTGCTCGAAATTCTTTGTTGAAGAAACTCTTCTTAATTTAAGCTACTTTCAACCTAATTGAATCTATAAATCCTTTAACAATCATCAGTTGATTTTTTGGTCATTTTTTTATTCTAGGATGTTTATTTTCTTAGTCTTTAAATATTTTCCAATATATTTTCTATAAGTTAAGTTAAGATTTCATCTGTCTGTTTAAAATTTGCTGCTGAAGACAGTTTTTTCAAATGACTCCATTTTAAATCAAAAAAAGGTGTTAAATTTAAAATAACAAATGTAAAAATCCATTTTATAACTGAGTTTATTTTACATGATTTTTTCTTTATTTCTTTCATGATTTTTTGGATGATCTCTCTTTGTAGATACTCTTTTCAATAAGCCATGTATGAGTATGATCATCACATTCTTAAACATTTTATTTTTAAGATAAGCTTTTTTGCTTTAATTGGATTTTTTTTGATATCCTAAAAGAATTTATCTTAAAAGAGTTCCTATGAAAAGTTTGCAGCTGCTTTCATTCTCTAATTTATTAAATTTTGTTTTATAAAATTATTTTTTGAATTCAAGATACTATGACATGTCCGGGAAATATTATTGATTTATGTTCTGATATATAATTTACTCAATAAAACGTAAATTCAGTTAATATTTAGGTACAGCTTTGAACAACTTAATCAGTTTGATCGTTAAGAAGATAGTAAAGATCATTTCATCGGAAAGTTCTATTCTCAAACTTGAAAACTACCGAATTTACTAAGTTTATATAATAGATCCATACTATTATCAGTTTTAATACGATTAGTTTTCTCATATGCTGTCTCCCTTTGCTTGGCTTAAAACGATCTTCGCTTGTTTTTCCTTGAGTCTTAATTAGTTTTGAGCTAGACTCCGATCATATAACCGTATGACGATCATCCCCTTGAAGAACTTCATATAATCTTATGATTATCAATTGATGAAGACTCTGAGTTGATTTAGTGCCTTTTGAATTGACTTTTATGTTGATGATCAACTAGATCACATCCTTTGGTCGCTCGTGAAATGATCGATTTATATCTGAGCTTAGGAAATTGCAAAATTTCATATTTCCTAAAATCGTCAAAGTCATTTGATTGAGTTTTTTATTGAAGTCGCTAATAAAGTTTGCTTTACTAACTAATTTCTCTTCTGATTTCCGAACAAACTCTCTTTTCAATATCATTTTGGCGCATTTACACGTTCCCGTTTATGTTTCCTGCAACAAGCGGAGTTTCAGATTCAGTTTCAGCTTTAGTTTTCTGTTTCAGTTTTCAGTTTTCAGCTAATTGGCCGCCTATAGGTCGTAAGTAAGTATGTTATCAATAGCTAGATTGCCGCCCCATAATCTGCAACCATCATCATCATCATCAACATCAACATCATCATCAGTAGCTTCGCTTCAGCTGAAGATGAAGTTAAAGTTAAAGTTGAGGCCTGATCATCGTCTCATAAATGCTGTTGGGGCCATAACTTTCCATCAGCAGTTTCAATTTCAATATTAAAACGCGTTTGTGATGCGACAGTGGCAATTGCTGGCGATCGCTTCGATCGCTGCATTGATCGGGTAAAAGTGAATAACTACCTGTTTTTATGTATACCCTTGTATAAGGTATTCTAATTTTATTACAAAACTAGCAATTTTCTCAACGTGTGAAGTTTGACCTCGAATTTGACCTCTTTGCAAGTCGAATTTCGCAAAACGCCGTCTAATTGCCCAATAAAATTGTCTCTGCTATGTTGTGTGATAATTTCAGCCTCCTAGGTCTTATGGTTTGGACTGTGCAATGATCAGTGAGTCAGTCAGGACAAATTTTTTATATATATATATAGTTGTGTGACGCATTCAAGCAGATCGTTTTGATTTGGTGACTATATCATATGGCTGACATGGCTACGATCGATCGAAAGTTAACTTTCAGTAGGAATAACTTTTTTATTAATGAGGTCTCTCACAATTGTAGTTTTCTTATACATTCTTAACAAATTTTTCATTAATCACAATACTATGTTATATAGCTGTTATAGGAATAATCAGTTGAAATTAAGATTTGGAATAAAAATCTGTGTTTTTTTCTTGATAATCTTAACTAAACTTGCAGTTTGTGTATTTGATGTTGCTCTGATCTGCAATCTAAACAAATTTGACTTGAATCGAACTACTATATCTTATAGTACGATCGGGCGTAGTTTGACCGAGGGTATCAAATCTTCGGCGTGCTGTAGCTAACCTTTCTTTTTTTATTTTTGATTTTTTTTAAGATGATCAACTTAAGGTTCCCCCAAGTATTGAGTCGATTGTTGCCGTCGGCCCCATTGGAAATTCATTTTCACTCTGGGCGCAGCCGCAAGGCAACTTCATCATCATCATCAGCATTGTCATTATCATTATCATTATCATTATCATGATATGCAGCATGATGAGCGACCGCAGGCAAAAGTGTGCTCCAGTTTAATTGAAAGCGGTTTTTTGTGTAACGGCCTTGGTGGCAATAACAACAACAACAAAAACAACAACAACAACTGACTGACTGACTGACTGACTGACTGAACGATCGTCTACTTGTCCGTGGCATGCTTCGAGGTGTGAGCCCATATCAGAGCCCCCAATGCACTTGTTTTAAATGTAAGTTCGACTTACAGATGTTGTTGTTGTTGTTTTCTGCTTTATTGATTGTATTGACGACATGGAAATTTGTCAATTCGCACTCTGGTCTGGCAGCTGGAACGCTTCACATATTTGTGGTCTTGTGCCAAGAGCTGAGCTTTTTCTTTGTGGCTTTTGGGACTTTCAGTTTTGAGTGCGAGTGCGGTTGACCCACAGCCAAGGTCGCAATTAAAAAAAAAAAGGGAACAACGAAGGGGAATGCGATAAGCGGGTAAGGGGCATGAAAAGTCTTTAAGATAAGTCGCCAACTCGCTTACAACTCAATCATCAAATGTGTGGCACTTTGAGCGTCGTGCTATCAATGGGTTTTTTATCCTGGGCAATACAAGAATAACCTTTTAATTAAACCGTGCAACGGTTATGGCGACAATGATAACAAAATCGTTTGACGCTCTCATCGCTCTTCACGCGTGTTTGTCATATCGAAAAACCCAAACCCAAACCCAAACTCCATCCCAAACCAAACTCAAACTCAAACCAAACGCAAACTCAAACCCAATCCTATCCGCATTCATATCCGACTTTGGCTATGCCACATTTTATCGCGCTGCCGCTGCCGATTGTCGCACGCAGCTTGTTGCACGTTGCACTTGCGTTTTTATCAATGAATGAACGAAACCCTAACCCAACCCTAACCCAAAACCAAAACCAAAACTCGAAACTCGAAACTTCAAACTACAGCATGAATGAGACTGCTGACTGGCATTTGGCAAGCGATTAGATTGCCTGCGTTTTTATACCCCGTAAATAGGTAGACATCAACAGGATATGCCTGCTTAAAGACAGCTACTTTTATATTTAATTTAATTGTATATTTAATTTAAGGCATGCTTTGAATTATAAATGGTTTGTGCTAAAATAAAAATAGATTTGTTTCGGCTTAGTAAAAAATTTGTGAATTTAATATTTCACTTGTGTATAAAAGTATTTACAATCCATTATATCATTTCATCTTAATTTTTAAAAAGTGTAAAAATATTAAACTTACTATCATTCGAGTTTAAAAAAAGTTGGCAATTTTATATTAACCATTTTAGAAAATTTACATCAAGTTAAAATCAAAGTTTATTTATTGATGTAGTTAATTTTCTACTTTTTTTTTTTAAAATTCTGATTTATTGTTTAAACGTTGTAAATTAATATTATACAATTAACAATTAAATAATAATATAATTACTGAAAATATACAAATTAAGAATTAAATTATAGTTAGATTGTGTTGAAGACAGCTTAGAAAATAGCATTTTTTATATGTATAAAAATTTAATTAATTGAATTAAAAAATGTTTCAAGAGAGAATTAAAAATAGTTCAGCTTGCATAATTTAATATATATTTCGTATATTGACAGATGCTTTAAAATTTGATAACTATGTGAAGAAATGTCTCTTTAGAATAAAAAAAAAAGTTTATTTTGCTTACAGGTATTTCAGGAGTGATTCAGTGCTAGAAGCTAAGCTGTCAATAGATATTATTATTATTCTAGCACAATTGAAAGAGTGTAAATCTGTAGCAAAAGAAAGTTTTTTAAATATAAATACTGGGTATATGCAAGTCGTATGCCTTAAAGGAGTTTAAGAGCTGGAGTATCTGGGAACGGAGCAAGTACATTAGTTGCACAGCTGCATTGGTTGCGTTTGTCAGGCTCTACCTGGCCGCAGATACACGTATCTGGCAGATACAATTGTATCTGTATCTGTTCTTGTGTGTGGCTGGCTGGACACACGCTACACTTGTTCGCATCGGCTAACTGACTGTCCGTCCCTCTGTCCGTCTGTCCGTCCGTCCGTCTGTCCGTCCGTCCGACTATCAACATCAACATTTTTATGCGACTGCCACCAACAACGTTGTTTGTGGAGAAAAGTGGGCTGCGATGCGAACAATTTGGTGAGGTCCTTTGAAGTTGCTTTCATTAAAAAGACATAAAATGTCAATCAAGATAATTTTGAGCAAACAAAAAAAAAAAAAGGCTGAAATTCTTAACAGAAATTCGCGAAAAACTTGTGTGAATTGAGCGATTAAGTTGCACTTTCTTTTTGTCACTCGAACCGACGAGACAGATTAATGCAAGTTATTCACGGGTACTCATGAGTACTTGTTGGCCAGCCTTGCAGCAACAGATTTCACGCCTTCAATCTTCAGACAATCAAAATCAATTACAACTTAGTTAAAAGACGCATAAAAATTGTTTAGCGTCGCTTTTAATTGAAAACGAGAAAAATAAAAATGTTGAATTTCAAGGGAAAAATACGAAAGACTTAAGCAACGAACTTGCGAGTTGCAAGTTAATCACATCACATCACAGCTGCACAGCAGGTCACAATTGTGGCAAGTGCCACGCCCGCTGTTTGTTGGCGCCTTCAATTAAGTAGCTCTATTTACAGCAGCGTGCACCATTGAACCACCGAACCACCGAACCACAGCAGCACTCAAGCCGCTCTCAATCAACAACGGAAGCCATAAATGGCAGCTTGTTATTAACGCCGTCTAGCAGCAAATTAGCAACTGTTTTTTTTTTTTTATAGAAACCAAAAAAACCACCAAAACCAACAGCAGTCAGCGAACCACAGCGTTAAAGCCAAAACCACCAAAAATTCGTACGATTTATTGCATTTGAATAAGCGAAAACCGTCACTAATGATAGTGCTTAAGCAAAGCGAGAGAGAGAGAGAGAGAGTGAGAAAGAGAGAGAGAGAGATAGAGAGAGAGATAGCAGAAGAGGAAGAAGGCGGCAGTTTGGGAGAGACTATCTCAATATTTGTTTAAGCTGCCAGTCAATGAAAATTTCTATAATTTGCATGCAGCTCCTTTATTTTTTTTCGCCTGTTTGTTTGTTTGTTTGAGCCTCACGTTGCTCTCAACTTGGCTAACTGGCTGCCTATGTAAATCATGCAACGGCGCAAACCGCAAATTAGCCACACGTATGATGGTGGCTCTGACTTTGACTCTGAAACTGAATCTGAGACTCAGACTGAGACTGAATCTGAATCTGTTGGCTGTCCAGTCCAATTCCGAGTACGTTTCTCGTTAACTCGCGACTTGAGGACGCGATGCGGCTTCTTAATGTTTTTCAATAAATTTTCAGACACGATTCGCGCGTTTCACAAGCTTGAGAGGGGCAGGGGCGGGGAGAGGGAAAGTGGCAAGAGGAATCCGGCAGCAGACGCGTTTATAGAGCAAGTGTTGTTTTGCTCACTTTTGGCGTTAAGTGTTTCGCACAGCAGCCAGGTGTAGAGTGTAAGCAAGCGGCAAGCAGTGCAAAAGAGACAGACAGAGAGAGAGGGAGAGAGAGAGTGGGGGGCAGTTCGTAATCAAAAAGTAAATAAATGCCGGCAGTCAGCGCTGCTTTCGCCTTGTTTGTTTTTTATTTTTATTCATTTTTGCGCGAAAGTCACAAGCTGCCGCATGCCACGCCCACAACAGCACGCCCGCCCAGGCCCTGGCATAAATCATGCAACTAAATGAGCGACGCAGCGGTTGCCAGGGGGTTGGCAAATGGGGGGGGGTAGACATCGCTTGCAGCCTCTCAGTCTCAGTCTGCACATCAGTCTCAACTTCAGGCTCCAGTTCGCCTTGTAATTATGTGTGAATTTTGGCACAGCCATCATTTCACACAGCATCCCAATTTCCCTTGCCCCTCCCCCTACACCACACCACCCCGTTGCCACTTAAAGCTAACCAATAACGGGCGTGTTCATGCAAATGACTGCGATGAGACGGCGACAGGAAAGGACTTCAATTCCAAACGGGTTTTTACTGCATCTGAGTGCGGCAGCTGTGAATTATGAATGAGTACTCATATGAATACGAATATCTGTGAATACGCCAACAGTTATTCATTCGCAACATGCTTGGAATTCATGTTGAATACAAGTTTTCAATTTCAGCAATTTCTATGCCAGATTTAAAACGTGCTGCCTAAAAGTATGCAATGCTAATTTAATTCACAAATTCTGTGGCGCCAGCTAGCGACATGTAGTGGTACTACATTTAAGAATGACCCTAAAAGTATGTTAAAATATAACAATCAATCAATTTAAAAGTCTAATCTAAAAAATAAATATTATTCACAAATTCTTTAATCTGAAAACAATATAACACTTTTATCTATTGATTTTGATGAGCTCCATAGAGTATCTCTGGATATCTCCTCAGCATTTAATACCTTAATTGTTTCTTTCATTTTTATTATCGCTCCTCAAATTTGCTTTAGTTAAATGGGATTGGTTAGTTGCGCATTTATGTAAATAAAGAATCTGAACTTAAAAAAAAAATTTATGTATCGATAATTTTTTTGCGAAATGATTCTAAGCGAAAAAAAATTATTTTTTTTTTAAATTAGGGATGTTATTTTATTGTTTAAGGATCCTAAAACAATTTTGCTTCAAAAATTTCACAACTAAAAAAATGTCCTTACGATCATTTTGCAAAAAGGAATTGATATGTTTATAGATTAAGGTTTGTTTTTCTTATTTTCGGCAATATTTACTGCGCTATCGTGCAACAGAAAAAAAATATTTGCTTATTTTTTCTTTTTAATAATGTAATTTTATATAATGAAATTTTTTATGCAATAAAATTCAAAAAAATGTTCCTCGACGAGGATGGGATTCGAACCCACGCGTGCAGAGCACATTGGATTAGCAGTCCAACGCCTTAACCTCTCGGCCACCTCGTCATATATATTTCTCGTGGACTTTGAATATCTAAAAGGACAGCGAAATCATTTGTTACTTTTTTAAAGTACTTACTACGAGTTTTAAAATGTTTAATTTAAATTTTAAAATGTTTAGTTTTGAGTAAATCACAAGTTGCACTCTAAATTCAGTAAAGTAATTTAATAAAAGTTTGTCTTTTTTCTAATGTTTTATTTTTAAACCCAGCTGCAATAAAAGCATGCAAAACAAATAGAAAAATCAAAGAAATGTACGCTTAAAAGTGTTTTAAAAAGATTTAATTTATTTTTCTTACTTGACTAAAATGGACAAAAAAAAACTAGAAAGAAGAAAAATAGAAGATATAAAATTGCACTCAAAATCAAACAAATAAAAGAAATACTTTAATATCGCACTATGCGTGTGTGAGTGTGTGTGTGCAATAGAAAAAGTGTGACCAAGTGCGGGAAAGTGTGTGAGCGAGAGAGAGTATCCTTAACGAGTCGCTTGTGGGACTTTAGCCCTGATGATGATGATGCCACCAGCCGGATTGACGGGCATTCACATAGCTCTTGAGTCCCTCCCGCTGGGGGGCTGGCTGGTGGGTGGGGAAGAGGTGGGGTCCGCTCGTCTCGTAGTTGATGCCGTTGTGCTGATTGAAGACATACGCCTTGGGCACATCCAGGCCACCCGATGTCGATGTGGACACACTGACACTGGAGATACTCTGTCCCGGGGAGACATTGACGGCTGCCGCAGGCAAATAGGTGCGAGGGGGCGAGGGGGAGGGCGCCCAGCCGGTGGAAAGCTGTGGTTTCTGGGGCAGCACAGTGGGACGATACGATGATTTGTAGATCGGTGGCGCTGGCGCTGCTGGCTGAGCCTTGGGCAGAGAGACAGCATTCGAGGGACCATAGGCATTATTCCTCAGATCACAAACGGTATTCTCAATGAGGGCGCCGAGAGGAGCCGTATAGATGCGGAAGTTCACATCGCTATAGTCGAGATCGGCGAGCAGGAAAACCGGCATGCGATCGGAGAGCACCCAGACATTCTTATTCTCATCGATCTTGACGTCGGCGGGAAAGACGAGTCCCACATCGTCGCGATCGACAATGCCATGGAATTGCGGAGTATACGGCATCGAGGAGTGCCAACAACCGATCGCATTCTGATCAATCAGATTGAACAGCTCGACGCCATCGTCGCTCATGACACGTGCCGTGGTATGAGCATTCCCACCCCGCTCATCCAGGGCCACAAACTCATGATAACTGTCCTCGGTGCGTGACTCATCCCGCAGGACTCGTGTGGAGACCGCAAACTGACGATGACTGGCCAGAGGACTGAAGTACAGCGTGCGATAGCCATCGGAGCGTATGGGCGACAGGGAGATGCCAAAGATGCCCTCCTCACCCCACTGGAAGTTCAGACCGGCAATGTTGTAGTCGCCCCTCAAGGGATCCGGAAAGAAATAGGAGTGTGCGGAGAAGCGCCACGATTTGTTCAGCTCCCAGGAGTAGGCAATCAATCCGTAGCCCAACTCGTCCGAGAAATAGGCGTAGGCATCGTCACAGCTCTTGCCAATGTCCACGGCAATGTTGGCAATAAACGTATTCGGATTCGTGTCCTCAGCTCTCAGTTCATAGCGACGGATACGCGTGTTTGTGGTCAGGTCAAAGACGTTAACGGCATAGGGACAGGGATTGGTGGTGGTGTTGCCAATGCCCACAGTTCCCGTGTCCAGCACCCAGAGACGTCCGCACTCATCCACCTTAATGCGGTACGCTGTCGTCAGACTGTTGGCGCAATCTCCGGCCGTATTGCTGCGCCAGTCCGGATACGGTATGAGCTCAGGCGAGCCCGTCAGACTGTGATCCATATTGATGTAGGTCAACGTCGCCGGAATGCCTACAAATATCAATTATTAAATACAAATTATTTCGTTATTTAAATCACAATTAATTTAAAAAATAGATATTATTAAAAAAATATTTAAATATCAAGCTTAAAAAAATCAGACGGGCTATCCCAGAAATATAAACCAACAGAAAACCATGTATAAGTTGCCTATCGATTCTGGTTTCGATTTTTATACCAAAGGAATTTTTTATTATCGAAACCAGAATATTATAATTATTATTATTATTTTTATACCTTTGGAATTTTGAAAATTTAAAATTGTAAAACTCAAGTTTTCACAATTAATCAACTTCTTATGACAAAATAACACTTTAAATTTGATTCTGGAAAATTTCATTTTCTTGTAAAAATCATGCCATATTAATCCAAAATTTTAACTTGTAAAGTTGCTTAGTCTAAGGTCGGACCAACTTAAAACTTCCATAACTTTATCAAAACTAAGCCGATTTTTAAGCGGAATGTCATTTTGATCTTGGTTTGGCCTCTTAATTCATTCTGCATTCAAATTTTGTTCATTTTGAAAATTTAATATTTTTCGACCACCATCGCCAAGAATCCATTTCGATGGTAAGGGTCCCCCCTTGTGATTTTTGAAAAATCAAAATTTTAAATCTCGAGTTTTCACTTTTAATCAACTCCATATATCGTAATTAGTATAAAACAACACTTTAAACTTGATTCTGAGACACTTCAAATTTTTGTAAAAAATCATGTCAAATTGAACAAAAATTTTGACTTGTAAAGTGGTTAGATCCAAAGTTGGACCAACTTCAAACTTTCATAACTTTATCAAAACTGAACCGATTTCCAATCGGAATGCCATTTTGTTCTTGGTTTGGCCTCATAATTCATTCTGCATTTTAATTTATTTGAATTCGTTAAAAAAATAATTTTCCTCTCGAACTGGATATCGATTTTCATGATAAGGGTCCCCCCTTGTGATTTTTGAAAAATCAAAATTTTAAATCTCGTGTTTTCACTTTTAATCAACTCCCCATATCTTAATTAGTATAAAACAACACTTTAAACTTGATTCTGAGACACTTCAAATTTTTTTAAAAAATCATGGAAAATTGAACAAAAATTTTGACTTGTAAAGGGGTTAGATCCAAAGTCGGACCAACTTCAAGCTGTCATAACTTTGGAAAAACTCAACCGATTTTTAAGCGGAATGTCATTTTGATCTTGGTTTGGCGTCTAAATTCATTCTGCTTTCAAATATAATTGATTTCGTAAAATAAAAATTTTCCCACTGGATTTTGGCTTCGATTTAAATGCAAAGACTCCACCTTTTGGAATGGTCATATTGAACAAAGTTTGGCATTCAAATTTATGCAATTGGTCTCCCGTTGTGTTTTTCGAATATTGTAAATCTCAAGTTTCAACTTTTAATTGACATATAATGTCATAATTAGTTTAAGACGTTTATAATTTTTCCAAAATTGATTTAGTGTATCATAATGAGTATAAAACGTTTTTAATTTTTTTGCAAAATTGATTTAATCCGATCGGATTGATTGCCTGCTTTAAACCCAATAACTCTTTTTTGCGATTCCTGGTAAAAAAAAACCTACGAAATATTTAATGGTAAGTGAATGTTGCAAGTTGTCTGCAAGTGCAAGCAATTTCCGTTGTCATTAGGCGGCATTCGACGAGCAACAACATCATCATTATTCATATATCATATCATGATCATCATCGTCATCGTCATCATCATTGTCTTTAGCGAGTCTTGAATAGCTTTGGTAGCGTTGGTTTCCGCTCCAGTTGACGCGTCGCATCGCGTCTCGTCGTCCAACCAGTTGGCGTTGCAGGCGGGCGTGCGACTTTTTGTTGCACTTGTCTTGGCCAATTCTATAAGTGGTCTCTTTTCCTCTGCCCCCGTCCAGCTTGGTAAACATGCCACACGGTGGTAAGCAAACAGTTACAGCATTTATTGCACATTAAAGCACATTGCTCTGACAAATTTTATTGTTCTTGCTGAAACATTGAATGCATTTTGGCATTATTAACTCAACTACCATCATATAAATTGGCTTGTTTTTGGTTTACACTGCCTAATAAAAATCTGGCTGTACAATTGATATAGACACCTAATTTCCACTTGTGGGTATGAATTGTTGAAAAGCTGTGAAACAATTAATGTATAAAATAAAAATTAATGTTTAAAAGTGAATTTAAGTCTAATTGAACATTGTTTGCTTTGGACTAATTTCCACGCAGAGGGGTAGAATTAATTCAACTTCAATTTAAATCGAAATTAATGAGATTCAAAAAAATGTTTAATCAAAATATTTAGCAAACATTCTCCAAATTTCTTAGAATAATTCCAGAAATATACTAAAGAAATTAAAAACAATTTTATAGTGTATTGCTAGGATATTTTTTAAAATCAATTAATATTCAGCTTATTCAACTCAATTGAAATCTAATAAAATAATTTTGTACCACTTAATTTAAGCAGTCTTGAATTGAATTAAAAATAATTTAAGCTGAGCTAAAAGACAAGATAAATCTATTACCAATTAGCACCTTGGTTATGAATACATTAAAATAAATTAGTTTTAGTTGAGTTTTGTGTTTGAAGTTAAACAGAAAAATACTTAAAAAATTGTGTAAATAAATGTTCAATAGTATTCAACTATTTCTTGCAAATTCTGCCTAGCTTAAATGCCTGGCTATAAATTTAAATTTGTTTTAATCAAGTCGAATTTGATATCAGTTAGGCATATCCATTAGCTTACCCAACAGTTGCCTAACTTGCATGACAATTTCAATCGCATTCGAATCAAATTTCACCACACTAAGTGGAGTATTTAGATGGCTTGTCAAGCTGTCAACTGGGTTAATGGCTTAATCTCGTTATTAACTGGATGATCAGAGGGTTGTTTAGCTGTCGGGTTAAACAACATCCTACATCCTGTATCCTTGTCAGTTGCCTGAGCATGCATTTAATGAGTGCAATTGGACTGAAAGTGTGGCAAATTGAAATAGTCCAGTTTAAGTTTGGGATGGATGACTGTCAGGCTGTCAGACGGACAGACGTTCAGACGGACAGACGGTCAGACTGTAAGACTTGCGGTCTATTGAGATTTCCTGTTGACTTGATGTTGTCGCAGCTGCCAAACATGTGTCAAAAGGCTTCCAATGCAATGTTTTTCGGTTTTTCCGATATGAACCTGTTTCTCACATTTCCAAAAAAAGGAAAATCAAAAGACGAAATCATTAAAATTGCTTGACGCATTTGCAAATTGCAAACGAGCCATGAATTTTCCATTATTGACTGGCTATTAGTTAAAAGCAGCCAGTTGACCATTTAGCCAATTAATAGTAAGTCGAAAATCACATAAAATGTATAATTCATAGGTATCAATTTGTAATTCAATTTCGATTGCAATTGCAAATGACACGACAAACAATATGATTCCTAAGTAATGTGAGAACTTGAGCATTATTCAAAAGTGTCGCATAATAATGAAATTAACAATAATATTGTAATATTCAAGTATTCAAATCAATTCAAGTCTTTGAATGGTGAGGTTGAGATTGATTGATATTGTGACCACTTGACAACCTCATTGTAAGCCCAATAAATGTCTATTGGACCGCATATTTGTAATACAAATTATGAGATTTACTTGTAGCTAATTGATTTGTTTTTATTTATTTTTGTGGCTTGTGACTTTCGCTCTTTCGCCTTCTTTTTCTGCGGCAAAAAGTTCATTGAAGCGTGCGTTTTAGACTTGGCTCTTTGCGGCTTTACTCTCTACTTATTAATTGAACGACCTTCTGGGCCTGGCAGACATTGGCATTCCAATTTTACGACCATTGTTGCCATTCTTAAGATAAGCTAACAAATGGACCCAAGGCTCCGCTTTTAATGGATAAAGCTAGAAAGTCTACTCAGTAACTCGATTGATTTCAGATAATGTCAGATTAAGCTTGATTTCATAATTAATTTTAATGTAATGCATTTTTCTACGATTGCTTGCCAAAAAGATACTTATGATTTTTTTTTTTTTGCTTTAAAGATATTTTACAAAAATGTGTATCTATTGCCAATACAAACTTTTATAAATTTGATTAATTTATTAAGTTTTTTTTTATTAAGAAATTAACTGCGGGAATTCAATAAATACGATTTTTATACTTAATGTAGAATGATAGATTTAATTTCAAAGAACATGCGCAACATTTGAACACTTTTATAAATAAGTTTTCAATTTATAAATTTGTATATAAATGTTTCGAATTATTGGCCAGTTTCTTGACCATTTTGGCCACACAACGCATTCAATTTATTCATATAATTCGCACTCGTTGCACTCGAAATGCAACTCTCACTTTAAAAGCAACTCATACAGCTAATTGTTTTATTTAATTTGTATTTTTTTTATTGCTGTATTTACATTTGTAACGGTAAAGCTATAGTCAAGGCTTTGAAGAAGCCTTCACAATTGGCACTTGGTATTATTTATTGGTTTATTTGAAGAACCACTCAATGACGCATTCATTTCATGTAGGTTTGCATTTGTTTATGTATTCGGTTTAATTTAAATAAGAAAAATAAATTTTTCATAGCGCTAATACAATTATCTGTAAAAGAGCTATAGTAACGGAAACTTCTAGATATTACATGATAAATTTAAAACAAAACCAATAAATTTGAAAGTATAGTATTTAAAAAACATTTAAGGAAGTTTTTATACTCGGAGGAAAAGTTTAAAATGATATTCAAAAAGTTTGCTTAAAGAAAATACTATAAGCAATTATTAAATACATCAGAATAATTAATGAGAACGTCAAAATTGAAATATCGGTTAAATATTTCTGAATATTGTTTTTAAAATATTGTTTAGATAAATCATTTTTTTTGCTAAAAATTATATGCAAATGTTGAAGAAAATTTGTAGGTAGAAAAATAAAAAAAATTTAGTATAAAAAAAATTAGGAGACTTGAATAAAATGCATAGCTTCTTGACTAGAAATTGATCAAATAATTTACACTTTAAAATAATGCACATTCTTGAGCATTAAATTAGCCAAGAATTAAGTGAAAAGCAAGTTTCCTTAAAGATTCGCATTGCATGTGAAATGTGCAAATCTGAAGCGTCAATGCAGCCGTCAGTCAGTCAATCACATGGTCAATCAGCTAGTCAAATCCAACACAATTTGTATGCTGCTTGTTAATCACCTCAAAGTCACACACTTTGTAAACGAAAAGTGCGAACAATTACCAATTGAAATACTTGCTAATGATGACCAAAAGTTGGAATTGCAGTTGAAGTAGATTCACCAATTTTGGGATGCACAATTCACTTACCATCTCGCCAGCGGGGAATGGTGACAAAGAGGCGACTGCCAAAGTGCTCGATGCCAACGGGCAGAGCATTCTGTGGTATATAATCCCCAGTGGCAATGGCCTGCTCCTTCAGCCGATCGTTGGGAAAGGCAAAGTCCAGTTGATTCCAGCTGTAGCGCTCCTGCAGCTTGTAGGCAGCCTGCGAGCAACTGATCAGCAGCACAAGTGCAACTATTGCCTGGGCGTACATGGCGTATGCGCAATCAACAAATTTTTATATTGCTAGATATTCTGTTTTTTGGTTTTGCCACTTGCCACACACTTGCCACACACAGCGTACAACAGTAAAAAAAAATTCAAAAGTTTTATCCTTTTGCTAGAATTTGTTTTGTATTTATTTATTATTATTTTTATTTTTAATAATTTTTTTAAGGGCTTGTTTTCTTTTTTTTTTGGTTTATAGGTTGAAACTCAGCTCGAGCGGCTGCCGCACTTATGACTGTTGGCCATTATTTGGCGTCCACGTTTTATATAAACTTATTTTCGCAGTCGCCGTCGCCGTCGCTGCCGACGTCAGCAGCAGTGGCAACAGCCGAAGGCGCATGCGGCATGCTGCCTCCTCTTCGGCTAGGCATCGTTAGACTTCGTTTGGGGTCTCGGCTTTTGATTTAACCGCTAGCTTTGACTTTGCTCCATGATTGAGTTTCACGCATGTTTAGATCTGACTCCCCCTTTCCCTTTAGCGCGCAATTGCAGTTCCGTTTTAATGAATTTGCCTTTTAATCAATAGCAAAATCGGCGCAGAGATCGCAAAAAATAAATCCACCCGTGACCCAAGTGTTCACGGTCCCTCACCGACGCCTTTCGCTGCTTTTTTTTTTTTTAATTGGCCTCAAAAAATTGCTGGGTTTTGTTGTTTTACTGGGTCGGTCTTTGATGATTCATTGCCGAGGGTCAAATAGCGCGTAGTTTCCGCCTTAGCTGCATATACCCTAATTCTGATCGTTATTGAATTCTCATTGCATATGTCTGCCTTCAATTTGCACAAAATATATGTATATTTATTGCAGGCAACATTTCTGCATATCTAGTTTTATCATTTCTGCTTATTTGCAGTATTTATGCACCTCATTTGCTTTTGCATAAACGAGTTTCGCAATATTTACAACTCATTTGATGCATTTTGTTAGGCGTTTTCAACCTGTTTTTTAGTCACGAAACTTTCTTGCCAAAGTATCTGAGCTGTGTACTTCCGAAAGCTTCCTTGGGGTAATTTAAAAAACATATTAAATTATAGGAAATCTTTTCAAAGGCATCTAGTGTATAAAAAAACATATATATAAAATTAAAATACTTGGAATGTTAATAGTTTTGAAATAATGTCAATAAATAATGTAGAAATACTTAAGAAATCCCAAGAAAATTATTGAAAAATTTAATAATGTTTCAAATATGTTTTAGGATCTATAAAACAATAACGAAGTTTAACAGAAAACATTTCGAAATTTACAAAAAATCATTATGGAATTCTCGAAAAATGGGTTTTTATAGTATTAAAATATTATTATTATTATTATTATTATTAAGAACTCTTAAGGAAATCATTGATAAATTTAAGAATATTTCAAATATGTTTTAGGAACTATAAAGCAATAACGGAGCTTAGCAAAAAAATATTGTGAAATTTACAAAGAATCATTATGGAATTCTCGAAAAATGGGTTTTTAGAGTTTTAAAATATCATCGATAGGAAACAGGAATAATTTCGAAATTTAGAAGGAAATATCAGAAAAGCTTGAAAAATTACAGATATGTTTCTATAGCTGTGAAAATTTAAAAAATTAAGCAGAAATCATTTTCAAATGTATAAGAACTCACTGGAAATTTTTCGAATGTGTATGTTATGCTTTTAAAGTTGTACAAAAATTAAAATTGTATATAAAAATTTATAGGAAATCATAAGAAAGTTTTAGAATATTAAAGATATGTGTTAAACATTTCACGAAACTTTTCAAAAATATTTATAATAAATGTTGTGGAGATAGAGTATGTTGTATTCGGTGTTGAGTACTTGCTGTGTGTGTGTATCTCGTTCATTTACCATTTTCTGCGATTGGCAACGAAATAAATTGTAATTACTTTTATGGGCAAATGTTTTATGATTGTTTACGCTTGAACCGGAGCTGTGGTTGCTATGTTTTAGGGTTGTCTATCAATAGAGCAGGTGTTGTTGGTGTTATTGGTGTTGTTGGTGTTATTAGTCAGCAGTGCAGAAAGTGATTTGAAGATTGTGCCAAAATCGATCTTCTGATTCGCATATCAACTGTGGAAAGTGGCTTAAGATAATGCCAAGATGGATTCATTGATATCCATTGAAGCGCAATTCCGTTTGTCATTTGGGTGAAATGAAGTCGAAGTCCAAGTCGCATTGAATCAAGAGTCTACGCATCGCTGGACAATCTATTTAAGCCTTGGTATTGGCCACATTAAAGTGTTGTGATCTGCGTGAACATTAAACAAGCTGATTAAAATGCCGCCAAAATGCCAATTGAGGCCGCATATTCGCATATTCACATATTCACATATTCACATAAATATTTGTAGTTTCACATGCGAGCTCGAAGCATGTGGCATGTGGCAGCATAAAGCTGCCACACTTGACACGGCTCACGATTAGGTCGCTACTTTTTACAAATGTATGTAAATTGCCTCATAAATAACATCCAATTACAGACCAGAGATCTGAAATATTTGCCAAAAGGCCGAACTCATAAAAACAGCGACGGAATTCAAAAATCCGAATGTATCAACATTATCCTACATTGATTAATGAATTACATTTTTTTCATTTCAACAACATCTCAAATTTACATTACGTTATCATATTTGTAGGCAATAAATTTGAAGCTTTCACTAAGTTTCATAGTTTTATGTTTCACCTTTACAAAGTGTGTAATAAAATGTAGTAATGGGTTAAAGGAAGATGAACAATGTCAGCTAAGGGGATAATACCACATTATTACTAATTTAAAGTGATAAAAAAATGATCAATTCATCAGTTTTTGCACAAGAAATATATTTATTTATATATATATATATATATATATATATATTTATATATTCTTGCTTTTTACGTCACTTCTACTAAAAGTAAAGAATTTGAAAATTACAGGTTTTAAGGTCAAACATTTTGTTGCCTATCTGAAGGCGTCTTATATTGACAATAATTTCTATAACTCTCAAATAGTTCTAGCAGTCAGACTATGGAAACCCTGTCGTTGAGCTGAGAAAAGCATACTTACCTGGCGCAGAGGTTAACCGTGATCATGAGGGCGGTTCCTCCGGAGTGAGGCTTGACCATTGCACTTCCGGTCCAGTTGACCTCTGCGATTATTCCTAATGCTCGTGCGCGGAATTTTTGTAAGCCGGGAATGGCGTTCGCGCCGTCCCGACATAATTAATAAATATACACAACAATATTAAATTAGCAGTAACTAGTGTAAAGTCTATAGTATAGATATTGAAATAACCCTCAGAAAAAACTATAGCTTAAAAATGTAAAACACCAAGCTTTGAATATCGATATGTTCAGATTTTATCCACAAGATAAGAATTGTTTTTCATCGTAAAGAACTAGTATCTCGATATTTTGAGAAAAACGAAAGTTTAGAACTAAGACTTTAAGATTGTCACACATTTGTGGATTTTTGGATATATTGTAACTTAAAATAGTATAATTATGTGGAAATTATTATAGAAAAGACAGATTCGTATTTCTATTCTAATAAAAGTGGTCTTTAATGACAAAATAAAATTGTTCAATTTGTAATCTGTTAAATATAAAAAACTAATAATGGACAAATTTTAGATGTGATCAATCTCAATTGGAGTATTTCTATATTAAATTAAAAAAAAAATTTAAGTACCAATCGACGTTTATAAAAAGGAATTTTTTAAAATTTGAAATAAATTAAAATTTGATCTGCATTCTTTTGGTTTGCGCTTTGATTTCTTATCCGTCGGTAATAACAAAGAGTTATATATATATATGGCGAGCTTAGGCTCTCCTTCCCTCCCAGCTTCTCTCTCCACTGATTAGACAAATAAATACCCACTTTTTTTGGATCATTTCTCAGATTATGTACAGATCAATTTGGACTTCAAAGGTTCCGCCGGCAGGATTAATCCAACTGAGATTCCAGTTGTTTTTTCTCAGCTCGAGCTGTTGGAGATGGAAGAAATACTTAATTTATGATTGAAATGTGGAATTACCTTTTTTATGTTGTAATGTTAGAACATGCTTCGCATTTTCAATGTGCATTTATTTAATTAATTTTTATTTTTACGATCAAATTACATTTGCTTTGGTTTTTTTACGCATTTTTTTCAAGCTCATTTCTTGTCTCGTAACTCAACGCACCACACACACCACACATAATTAATTACCTGTGTATTGACAGCCGGTCAGTAGCTATAACAACAACCACAACAACAACCACAACAACAACAAGTTAAGCAGCATGAAATCAACGGTGCAACATTGTTGAATAAGTTGCCACCTAACATACAATAATAATAAAGAGCAGCAATGGATGATGGTGGGTCAGTTGTGGTTGGCTAACGAGTGTGGTTCAGCAAGTGCGTACACTGATAAAAAAAAACGATCTTAAATCCAGATGTTGGTCTCAAAACTATAAATTGTGGTCTATAAAATGCGTCGAGAACATAAAATTCTTTAACTAGGAAAATACAAGAGTTATAAGAATCAATGTTCTTAAATTCAACTCAAAAAATAAAAATTATTATTAAATTTAGAATTTTCTAGTGTTGTTTTTTTATTTTGATTTATAAACATTTTATATTCTGTCTCTATAAATGTTGTAAAATGTGTCGAGATCATAAAATTCTTAAGGTAAGAAAATACTAGAGTTATGAGAACCAATGTTCTTTAAATTCAACTCAAAAAATAAAAAATATTATTAAAATTAAGAATTTTCTAGTGTTGTTTTTTATTTTGATTTATAAACATTTTATATTCTATTTTTAAAAATGTTGTTTTACCTTGTTTCGACTGGGATTCGAACCGCCACCAGCTGCTTTCACAGCTTAGGCGGCGTCTCTAACCAGAGCGCCACGAGTCTACTATTTGTTTTAAATGAAATAGTAATAATAATAATAATTTAAGATTTTTATTCTCGTATTATGAAATTAGATTTATTTGTTGAATATTCTTAATATAATTAATATAGACTTAAAATGCTTTTTTTTTAAAACAAAATTTTTAAAATGAATGTTCTTGATTTTAGAAGTCGTTCTTTTTTTTTAGTGTATTTGTGGCTAACAGTGTTAAGACAGAGAGGAAGAGTGGCAATTTGCCGCCAGACGATCCTCAAGTGAGATAGTATTAATTTTAAGCATCATTTTGGTGCATTTATGTATAATTTATGATTCGTGCTTCAACGCCTGTCCACACACAACAAACAACACACAGCACACAACTTGTTGGCCTCCCCTCGCTGCTACGCATCGTCTAACTGTGCGTCTACTTCATATTACACAAACAACAACAACAACAAAAAGTCACATTCGGTTGGTAAAAACAATTTTCCCAATAATTGAAACAAGTTTTGTCGTTTCATTTTGTTTTATAAGCTGAACGAAAAGCAACTTCATCAATTGACCAAATGCGATTGCCTAAAGTCTTCAGTTTCTACAAATCTTTCTGCCTCATGCTTCTCCAATCTTCTCCTGTCTTCCGTTTTTACACTTCATTTGCATTTTCCAAACTGTACACAAAAAAGAAAGTCCTTTTTTGCGGCTTTGCGAAGTTTTAATGCACTAGAAAATAATTTAAAATGTTTTATTGTTTCTTTTCGAATTTATGTGTAAGAAAAAATTATTTTTCTTACGTATATTCCAGTTTAAACTGATTTTTCTTGTGCTAGTCTTATGAAAATAATATGTATATAGTAATGACCAAAACTTATAAGCCACTAAGGTACAATTTTTTGAAATTATATTTTTTGTATAAAAACAAATTTTTAATTTCTTTACTTTATTTATAACTTCATTATTAATAATCAATAGCTTAAATTGAAAAGATCAAGCAACCAATATTCATTTCATGTTGGAATTCAGTTTAAAAACGCTTCCTTTTTTTGTATATGCTTTAGTAATGTTGTCGTCTAAGTAAAAATAGACTCACATTAATTAAAGAATAAAAAAAATATACAAATTTTTCAAATATACATATTTTACATATTTTTTTATTTAAATATACATATTTTTTTTACATATAAAATAATATAAGTAAAAATATACTCACATTAATTAAAGAATAAAAAAATATACAAATTTTTTAAATATACATATTTTACATATTTTTTTTATTTAAATATACATATTTTTTTTATATATAAAATAATATAAGTAAAAATATCCTCACATTAATTAAAAAACAAAAGAAATATATATATATTATCCTAATTAATAAAAGACTCGCATTTTCCACAAAGAGTGCTGAAAACATCGAAATGTACAGTTAGTCAAATAATTGTTTTGACAAAAATTAAAAGTAAACATGTTGCTTTTTGAACTTTAAAAATAGCTAATGCATATAATATAATTATTTTTATTTGACTCATGTAACTATAATAAGAAATTAGTATCTCAAAAGTTTAAATTTAAAAAAAACGTTTAAAGTCATAAATAGTTTTTTTTTTAAGCAAATAGGAATTTTTTAAGTATTTAAAAATGACTTGACTAACTGTGTGTTTATATTTAAAATAAAAATCGATTGTTTGAGTGAATTACAATAAATTTGCACATAATAAATTGAATCATTTGTGGTTAAAATAGTAGTTAATGTACAATTTAACTTAATACCCTATAAAATGCACTCGTATAGAGTATAATAAAAAGGCATTTAATTCATGTTTAACGAGGGCTGAACGGTCATTCGGTTTTGGTATAAGTTTTGGCTTCAGTTTCGGTTTCGGTTTCGGTTTGTTGATAGATGTTTATTTTGGTTTTGTTGCGGCTAATTATCTGCTTATAACTGTAAATGGCGGCATACACATTTTCCGCAACCATTTGCTCTAAACTGGAACCCGAACCTGTTGCACAGCCTTTTCTTTTACCCCCCCTTCTCCCTCCTATGCAGCTGGCTCTCTCTCTCTCTCTGCATTCTTCATTTGTCTTTGGCTGCCAGTTGAAATCTCGATGCAAGTTCAATGTCATTGGCCGTGACATGCATGTGGCATGTATGGTATGTGTTGTGTGTGTGTGTGTGTGTGTGTGTGTGTATTTATTTGTTGTGTCTTTAGCTTAGTTTTTTTATCATTTTATTTTTAGCATTGATTTATTTGTTTGTTCGTTAGTTTTGTTGTTATTTGGCTATTCCAAGTCTGCCACATTGGCAACATTGTTGGCTTCCAGATTTCCTGATGCGATTCAAATGCTAATGAACGTCTTGTGCATTCGAGTAAACAAAAAAAGTGATTTGGCTAACAACTTTTGGCCAACAGCAGCAATTGCCTCAGACAGTTATAGCCATCATTTTGTGGCAATCTCTTGTGTCAGCGCAAACTTGTCGCCGATGGAAATTCAAACTCAAACTCAAGCTGCAATTGAAATTGAAATTGAAATAGAAATTGCATTTATCCGCTGCCTCAATTTGCACCAGCAACAACAACAATAATAAGTTACCACCATCATCATCATTAACCGAGTCCATATATCTCTAAATAGCTAAGCACAACAACTCAATTAACTGCTAGTAAATCATTCGCTCAGTGTATACACTTGACAATCTCACACACACACACACACACACTCTTAATTGAACGGTAGTCCGATCCGATAAGCATTTGCAAATCTTTCAGACACGAGCCAAAGTCATTCCAAAGACATTCACAGTTTTTCTCATTTTTACTGATAGAAAAATGCTCTAAGATTTGTATATTTACCCTTTGTTTTAACTATTTTGCTCAATGATTTTGCGTTAAATTTAAATCAAGCAGATATAAAGTTTAGGCACTATAAAAATCAAGGCTGCAAACCTTCAAAATTTTGTTAAAGGTTCGGTTCGGCGGTTCGAACCATAGAGTAAGACATCGGTTCGGTTCGCGAATTGGTATATATACCCCCTGAACCCAAGGTTTGGGTTCGAGCCTTGGTTCAGTTTTATACAACAATAAATATTTTTATTTTTTTTTTACTAATTAAATTTTTTTTTTAAAGAAATCAAATTTTAATGATAAATTAAATTTATTTGAAGATTTAAATATGACTTATTTTAATCCGAACTCTCAATTAATTGCGTAATATTAGAAAACCATAAATTTTATGTACCGGTTTGCAGCTTTGATAAAAATTAATAAAATATTAATTTTTTGAACTGATAATGTTTTTTTTTTTTTTGTGCCAGGCAGCGACTTATGCAAGCCACGATATTTAAAATAAAGATTTTTCTATTTATTGTCTAACAATAATGTGCCAATCGGCTCCAAGTGTAAAATGCGAAAATCTTTAAATAAGTATGAAAAATAAACGCTTTTATTTAATTTAACTATTCGTTTTTTCTTTTAGTATATAAATATACATTATATAACCTGTATGTGTCTGCAATAAATATTATTTAAATTGCAAGATTAATATAAAAGCTACGTGTTTTAAGCATAAAAGGTATGTAAAAGTTGTTCATTCCACATACTAAAAATCAGGTTGGGTTACACATCCGGAACACCCCTTGCACTTAATTTCTAAAGTGTTTTAAAACTATAAAATCAATTGTAACAAAATAAAAGCATTTAAAAACCTTACATAAAAAAAAATGTATTTTTTTAATGATTCAATCTGAAATAATAATTTAATCAGTTAAATTAAAAGAGTATAAAACTTGCGTAGTTGTATTTTCCAAACTTAGTTTTGGTTGTCTTTGCACTAATTAATCTCCAGTCATTTATAAAAAAAATTTTAAAGAATTTTCAGAGGTTTCCTCTGGAACATCCCGTGTACTTAATTGCTAAAGTTTTTTAAAACTATAAAATCAATTGTATCAAAATAAAACCTTTTAAAAAGCTTACATACGATAATGATTTATTTTTTTAATGGTTCATGCTGAAATAATATTTTTTTATAAAATAAATGAAAAGAGTATAAAACTTGCGTAGTTATATTTTCCAAACTTTGTTTTGGTTGTCTTTACACTCATTAATCTCCAGTCATTTATAAAAAAAAATTTCAAAGAATTTCCAGAAGCTTACAACTTTGTTAGATGATAACACATAACGATATCATAAGCTGAGATTTGTTTAATTGAGGCTTAAGTTGAGACAGAGAACTCAAAAAAAAAAAAATGTGAGCATGTGAATTATGTGATTAGTTTATTTGTAGAGGTTATTAAGTAATTAATTAACAATTGAATATTTAAATAAATAACAAAAAAAAAAAAGCAATATTTAATTGTATTCAGTGGGTTGTTAGTGGTGCAATGGTTGCTTACCACCACCAAGGTGGTGGTGGACGTGTGTGATCGTTAACATCGATATAATCGAGAGAGATCACTCCCTTGGGTTCGACCAGCTCAAGCGATCCCGACTCAGATTCCTGGACCTCCTCGGCCACCTCGACGGCATCCAGAGGTTCCACAGCCGCTGTCCAGACCAATGGGGCAACGAGGGCCAAGATAAAGAGTAGACTGAATACAATATGCCACTTCATGGTGATCCAAAATGATGATATGTTCTCCATTCGGCAGATCCACCTGCTTTTATATGATGCCCAACACACTTTACTCCAGCTACTAACACTCATTCCCGTCTATTCCATTTCATTCTATTGTTTTTGGTTTTTTTTTTGTTTTTTGCAAACCTAATTGTTTGCTTGCTTTTGGGTTATCAGAGACAAGTGTTTATCAGGAAAGTAGGTTATCTTAATCGGGTTATTAAACTGCTGCGATCTAGTAAAATGCGCTCTTCTACAGATTCTCTGAATGCTTACTCTCTTTCCTATATATATATATATATATTTGTAAACTTAAATTTATCCCATTTTTAAGAGAATTGAGCGTAAAACTGTATAAGCAACTTTTTCTTAAATCAATGTGAATTGTTATGTGAATTTTAGGCATAGTTTAATCTTGCATGACCTTGTGAAGAGCTATAAAAAATAGTTTATTTTCTTCAAAAAATATATATATATATGTAAAGTGAAATTTATCCCATTAATAAAAAAATTGAGTGTAAAACTGTATAAACAATTTTTTATTAAATCAAGTTTAAGCTAGTTTTTTTTTAATTAAATGTGCCTTTTGTAAATCTTAGACATAGTTGAATCTTTCATGACCTTGTGAAAAGCCATAAAAAATAGTTTATTTTTTTCAAAAATTCTTAAAAACAAATACTTGATAACTCTCTGCTTTGAATTTTTTAACGTGACCTTGGACTTTATTTCTTTATTCATATTTCTTGTTATATTTAATCCCCCTTAACTAATTTTGTTATCATCTCTTTCCCTTTATCTTCTTATCTCTTTTTTATCTTCATCTTTCCCTTTTCTTGGCCCTTTCTTTCTGTCTCTATATTTTTTTTCGCACTTACGCTCTTAAAATATCTTATTTAAAACTTTCCCATATCTCTGAGCTCATTATAATTCACATAAAGTAAAGCTATGATCAGTTTTAAATAGACAATCATCAACATTTACAAATACATAGTTAGGAAAGCATTTTACATTCAACTTCGTAATGCAACAATACAGGAAAACAGGAATCACTTGAACATTTTTCAAAAAAAACACAATTTTCATTTTCTTTTTATTTTGTAGTCACATTTTGGACAAGTATACGGCAAAAACCAAGTGTAAATATCATAAATTACATATTTAAATACAAAGATATCGATAAGGAGAGATAAGAAGTCAGCTTGTTTATCGACTGACATGTAGACAGAAGCTGTTTGCTAGGAAATCGCTGACAAATGGGTGAACGCTAATAGGAGATTTGCAATAAAACTTAAAAAATAATAACAAAATATATCGAAATACGAAATTCGTATTTTAATTGAACATTTTGCTTAGTTTTTTGTTGATGTGCGTGCGAATTGCAGTTGCTAACTAACTTTTGTTTTCTTTATTTTTATATCATTTGTTTTCCTGGTGAAAAGTTGTCAATGTTGATTTGTTATGTTGTTACTCTCGTGTTGTTTTCAGTTTTGGCCAAGATGCATGCGTGAAGTCGACATGATGTATCAGCCAGTTGCCAACCTGTCCAGTTTTGGCACTTTTCAGCTCAATTAGCTCAATTTCAATTAAAAAGTATTTACTAACAAGCTGCCTCCCAATTTTCCATCATCTTTCACGCCATTTGGAAATTCTTGGAATTCGTCTAAAACAAGGAAATGACACATGTTATTAAAAAGATCATTTGTAAAATAAATGTAAAATAATACAGTGTGCACTCACTAAAGTGCATTAAATTATTAAATGAAAAGTCGTTAAATGATTAATTCATTATTAAATAATTTAGTGGAACTAATTATGCAAATTGTACATGTTAATTAATTACTTTGAAATCTGATAAATTTAAGAATTATACTTATACAACTATTATTTAATAATTATTGATTTATTAATTGGTTATGGTCTTGCTTGTTCTAATATTAATTTATACTTATAGGCTTACAAATCGGAATTCTCTTTAATTTGAATTGCTCTGAAAATTAAATTATCGGTTTAAATTGCAAAAAATTTTTGAGAATTAATTTTTCGGTTTTCCTTTGATCTTGGCTCAACATCAAAAAAAGACTACAAATTCATTAGTTATGTTTTTCTGGGTTGAAGAGATTAACAGCAAAAAAAAGTTACCAAAATTAAAAAAACGTTTACAGAAACTAAAGCACAGATAACTAAAAAACAGGGATATTGAAAAATCACAATAAAACAATTACATTTTGCTGGGAATTTTTGAATATTTAAAGTACACAAAGAGTCTAGTTTTTCAAATTTAAGTGATTTTTATATCAAGTTTTTTTTATATTAAATGAAAGTGTGTTAAGATAACGCTGCATGAAGTACAGATTTAATAAATAATTTTTTAAATTTCCTCAGACTTTCATACTTTTAAATTTGTTTATTTTTTTAATCATTTCAGTCTATTTTTAATTTGATATATATTGTATAAATTTATAAAAATTTTTGTCAACTTGGACAAATTAGACCTTTCTCCCTCATATCGAAAGTTGACTGTAGTTTTCCGTAATTATCTTGCTGCGTAGATCTGTTCATATAAGATAACTGGCCACATGTGAGTATCTTTTAGTGTGGTTAGCAGCGTTGGCTCGTTGGAGTGCTTCCAGCAATTAATTGGTAATTACGAGAGGTCGTACTATTAGTTAGACACCCTGCTGGCAATGTGAAGGATTTGAGAGTTGGAAACGCCCAAATACTTGCCGTCTAATTATGCATAGAAACCGTGCTTGTGCCTTGTGAAATTCAAGCTAAAAATAAAATTAAAATTGAAATTGAAAAATGTAATTGTAAATTGTAAATTGCAATTGTAGCCCATTGAATCGGGCTACTCGTCGTAGCATAAAGAAAAACCTACAAATATTAACGCCAGGGCAATATTTAATTAAGCATTTGGTATCTGAGCCAAAGTTGAGTCTAAGTTGAACTACATCACAGCTCGTTTGGCGAATATTTGACGAGTTGTGCTACGATTCTTGTTTATACAACTGGCTAAAAGCTGTTGGCAACATCATAAACTATGTTAAATGAAGTTCTGGCCGTCTGTCGATGTCGACCTTGTCACCGTTATGCTCTGCTTCGCCTACAGCTTTGACGACAGACATCGACATCATTGCAGGCGATCACAAACTGTAAATTCATTTAGCAATTGAAAATCGCAATTGCAAATCCAAATCCAAAACCAAACACCCAAACGCCAAAATCTAAATTAAGCTACATAACAAGTGCAACTTTGTTAAGCAAAATACTTGAAAATATTATGCTAATCTATTAAACTGACTCTTAGTTTCATGACAAGGCAGAGATTACGAGAGAATGATGTTTAAAATATTATGATATTGATATTGACTTTATATTTAGGTTGAACGCTTTAAATTATTTGGAAATTAATTGGAAATTTAGGAATTATTAACAATTTTTTTCGCTGAAAATCTCTGTACTATTTGTAATTTTTTATTAAAAAAATTTGTGACAAATCAAACCTAGCTTAAGCTTGTTACAATATGCAAAAATCCTTTTTCTTTTACTCAACCGATTTTAGAATTGAAAAAAAAATGGTATGTCTTTTGCTGATTTTTATGACTAACAATTAGTTAATTTGGCATGCAGACTCTCCTTTTTTTTTAATATGCAAATACCCATTCCCCATTTATCGCAAAAAAAAAAAAAAAAAAAAATAGGAATAGTAGAAAATATTTTGATCTGTTTTTTATGATGGGTAATTCAAGAAATTGAGTGCCAAGACTATAAAATGTAAATGTAAGACATTAAAATTCACATGAATCCTGTTTATGACTCTCTACAAATTTGAAGACATAGTAATGATGAGAAGTTATATTTAATCTAAATTCAGTGTAATTCTCTTTTATGTTTATTTAATTGAAGATTTAGAAATTATTGCAAATCAGCACTTGACTACATTCCTCTACAGGGCATACTTTAGTTGGTCACTTAGCGTGAAGTGCATAACGTTGCACTGATTACGTATACGCCCCATACGGCATCAAGGCTGACAATGAATATACATGTATCTTGGCAATGCAAACTATTTGGAATTGCTTGTGAATTTGCCATTTTGTAGACGGATGTTGCTGCGTAATGGTCCAAGAAAAGCACATGGCCCATTCCTCATTCCCCCTTCAAATTGACCAACAAAAAGCTAACAAAGTGCCGAAGTGACCCGCCTGCCCTCCAAATGGCATTGGGTACGATCACATTTCGATCAATCAATCAACATAGAAACTGTAAAACATTTCACTTTGGAATCGACAAAAATAGTAAGCAAATAAAGCTGAAGTGAAGGCTGCTGGACTCAGAGATATCCTGTACGCAAATAATTATAAGCGTAGAAAAGAATTGTAAGAAAAAGTTAAATTTATGATTTAAATTTATTATTATTTAAATTGAATAAAAATGAAAAAAAAATAAATTTTGAATGAATTTGGTAATAATATGATACTTATCTAAAACTGATAAGGGTTTGAAGTTGGAAAAAAATTTATTGCAGTCAGTTTTTGTTTTTTTTTTTGAGAATATGTTTGAAAAAGTAAAATCTTTGAAAATCTCGAGAGATTTGTGAAACACATATTAGTTTTAAAATACAGATAAAAATTAATTTTTGTAGGGTATATCGACTTGAAAAAAATATTTATTTTAGTTACTTTAATTGGAGATTAAAGTTATATAGTACTTAATCCATATTCTATATTCTATACATATTCTTATTCAAATTAGGGCACACACTTTTTTATTTTCTTTGCTATTTCTGTGCACACTGTACAGGGTATAAAAGCTTCAAGTCAAAGCCGCACTTTAATTGGCAAGCGCGCCAAAGCTGTCTGCTATGCGACGCAGCGCACAGCGGTTTGTGTCTTGGCTAGACGTGTCTCCTGAGCTTTAGTCTGGACAACAACTTAAGTTCAAACAACGAGTGAAAGGAGGGAATTAAAGTTAAGTTTCTAATATTTAAAGCTGTCAGTTAAATTTGAAAAGTGATTAAATTAAATTTGATTAGATTATTCAGTTAAAACCACCAGGTGGGTGGTTCGGGTGTGTGATCTCTCACATCCACATAGGCGGGATTAATGTTCTCCTCCTGGGACCAAGTATAGGTGCCCTCACGTGCCTCCACAGGATCCAGCTCCTCCTCCTCGTCTTGTTCCTCCTTCAGCTGAAGCGCTCGTGCATTGAGCTGTTTACTGTTGGATCTCCAACTCAGGCGTTTGCTGTTGATGCGCTGCGGGGCAAGCTCGGACTCAGCGGGTGAAAGGGGATGACGACGTTGCAACTCGGCCTCATTTATTGCCTGCAACGCGGCCGCCCACAGACGCCTGATATCCCGCTTATCTAGATCTACAACAGCTGAGGAACTCTTGTTGTTGTTGTCGTTGTTGTTGGTGGTGGTGGTGGTTTGACTGGCGGTGGTGCTGACTATAACTAACACCACAATAATCCACTGGAATTGCATGTTGCAGCTGTTTGAAGCCATTGATAACTTCTGCTTGCCTCTCGACGCCTGAGTTTCGCTTTTATAGGCTAAGTTGTTGCTGAGCGAGGGCCACGGGGAAGTGGCAGGGGAAGGGGGCAATTCGATTCGAATTAAACAGATAAATAAATAGAATGTCGCGCATTGCAATAGGCGAATGGGGGGCAATGTTAGAAGACAAGTCTTGACATCATTCGATTCTATTTGAACTCCCTCTCTCTCTCTCGCTCTCGCTCTCTTGCGCTCTCCCTCTCTGTGTCTCATAAATGCTATCTTTGTACTCCCCAAATTTTTGACTAGCGCTTACGTTACGTAAGACAACAATATGCTACAATTATTTGTTCATCTTACGTCATTTTTGTTTGCCTATTGAATTAATTTATCGAGTACTTTGCATTTTATGCACTTTGTTCAGGCAAAAGGTCAAGATCAACTTATTGAGTTCTTTACTCAGCTGACTTTAAAATATAGTGAATACTTTATGTAAGCGTTGGGCATAAATACAGGGTATCATAAAGTTTTTTTTTTTATTGCTACTTGAAGCATTTTCAGTGCAGCTTAAAGAATTTTCAGAGCAGGTAAGTTACTGATTTTTAAAAATGTCAGGGTTCGAACCCAGTTATTTTTCAAACTGTAGTTTAAGTTATGTGATAGGTCGGATACTCTAACATCTGAGCCACGGGACTACAAGGTATCATAAAGTAATGCCATCATTTCAAATCAAATGTTTAAGCTAATGTATCACTTATCGCTTAAATCATGATTGAACTTATGTTCCGCGTTTAACTGTGGAATGTCTACAGAAACTACAAATCATAATTTATTTAAAAAGTTGCTACGAAACAGAGTGTCCATATACTTATGTATGTTTATTAGGGTAATCGATTTTTTTCACAAAATATGGTAACCTAAATTCCTTATCTATGGAACATTTAAAAATATTTTAACCAAGAAAACATAGTTCTAAAATCGATTTCTAGTCCCCACTTTTTAAGTTGATAAACGCATATTTTTTAAATTTTGAGCATGTTATTATTCATATATCATATCTTAAATGATTTTAGACCGATACTAACGAGACTGGTATCAAAACTCTTGTTAGGACCTGTATTTTCGAAATGTATCAGAGTTAAAGCACCAATAGTACTTAAACCATACTTTCGTTATAGCAAAGACTTTTTTTTTTTTTTTTTTACAAGGACTGAAAGTACAAAGTTTGAGTTTTTCTTTTCACTGTTATTAAATACTGAATTTCTATCCTAACATGATTTACAAGGTGATTTAGACACTTGTATTTTATTTTTTAAACATACACACATTTGTCCCACATTTGCAAAGTTATTTTTTTTTTTTTTTTTTTTTACAAATTTAAGTACAAATTTTGAGTTTATCTTGTCACTTTTATTAAATACTGAATATTTATCTGAACATGCTTTACCAGGTTGATTTATGCACTTGAATATTTTTTTTTTAAATGAACACACATTTGTCCCACTGTGCGCACTAAAGAAATAAGGGGAACTCAGACGAAACAATTAATGAGCCACCAGATGCTGACGTTGCCTTTAATTTCGAAGACTGGGACACAATAGAAAATCGTCAGTTTGCCAGTCGATTGGCTTACACCCCCCTCCTCCCACTACCCTGCTGCTTTCCGCATTTAGGTGGGATTTTGTTGTGAAGCACGTGCTACACGTTATAACGGTACATTTGCTCTTTTGCTCAACTCGAATACATTTGACTCAAGTCATGCGCAAAATCGCTTCGGCATTGAGTGAAAACGCATCGTGTGATGAGTTGAGTGAGTTGTTCACTCCACAAAAATAGAGGGAAATTTTTGATTGTTGTTTGGGGAATTTTCTTGTTTATGATTTGCAAATAGCCGGTGATTTTGGCTTTGCCTTTGCGCTAGTTGTAGTCAGTCGTCAACTCTTGGCCATTTACGTTACTCGCACCCAAAGGGCCAATGAATGCGGGGCACGTGTTGATTTCCATGTCAACTGGGACACATTTTGCCAAATGGGGCTGCCAACCTGTCGGCAACTTGACAAATGAGCTGCCAACTCAGACAGACAATTGCTGAAAGAGTTCTTCAGTTGTTAGAGTTCAATCAAGACACTGTTAAAGTATATAGTATTGGAAAACTCATTTTTTCTCCATCACTGTCCATTTGTTTTCCCATGTCTTTATCGCAAAATTTCGCACAGTCATAACTTTGTCAAATCTTAACCGATCTCTTAGCGGAATGTCAATTTCATCATTGTTTGGCCTCTATTTTAATTCTGGAATTAAAAAAATTAATTTTTTCGAATTCTCTTGACTTGGAAAGTAAATAAAACGATTCACTGCAAATAAATTTTCTTTACTTATTTTTGTGTTTATTTAAAAACGTATAATTAAAAGTCGTTTGTTTACATTGTAGCAAAAAAAAAAAGATGGAAAGAGAGAGGGATTATAATATATGTCTTGCTATTCACATACTTTTAACAATTTATTGAGCGTTGCAAGATTTCGAGCTATATTATTATCATCTCTGGTTAGCCCAAAATATGTGGAATCCTTTTATTTTTTTTATTTTTATATCTTAACGGTCTACAAGTGGCTGCGTTTTTGCTTTTCTTTTTAGTTTTTCTTATGTTTTTCCTCTTTTTCTTTTAAGTTTTTCTTGTTTTTGTTTGGTGACTTTTTTTCGCAAAGGGGACTTAAATAATATATTTCAATATTTTAATTATTGTATTGTGTAAAAAGCTAATCGCGTTTTAAGAACGAAAACAGACAATAGAGTTTTTTAAAAAACGGAAACATATTACAGAAGATTGTAAAAGGTATTTATCGCTGGCCGAGTGGACCGAATAGAACCACTCAAATTAGGAGTATATCAGCACAGGGAGATAAAGAAAAGGCAAGGAAAAAGTAGTTTGTAGAAAGCAACTGCAGTTGGCTGTGGGCAAGGATTGGTTTGAGGGCTTCAAAAGGAATAAGGAGGTACAACTGCACTTCCGCTACAGCTTCAATTCCGCATCATCCGTTGAAATTAAGGGGGTAGTTGACGGCTGAACGGCTGAACGGGTGAACGGGTAAACGGTTAACCGCTTAGCTGCCTTACAGAATGGTGCCGGGCTTGCGCATCGTCAGACGACGACGCTGTCCGAGCAGACCCAAACCGCGCGCCTGCTGCTTGGTGGTGGCCTCAGCGGCCTCAGTTGTCTCCTGCTCCTTGACCGCACTGTCGCCGGACTCCTCGGAGTTTGTGGCAGCGGCAGCTTCTTCCTTTGCTCCAGCCTGCTCGCCAGATCCATCTGAACGCTGCTCCTCCTCAGCGGGCGCTTCTGTAAAGTTAAAGAGTAGATAAGCATGGGTGAAAATGGGTTAAGACCGAAGGGTTAAGATAGGGGTAAGTTCTAAGGGTTGCGTTTGGAAAGCTTAGTTCTGGGAGCCCTCACTTCTGATTTTTAGTTAAGAGTTTTGTTTAGAAAGCCTAAATTAGAAATCCATTTGCTTGGAAGGTTTAGCTCCTATTGATTTAGTCTTCAGGATAAACTTGGAGAGGCTTTCAGGAAGGTTTAAGGGTCCTAACTTGTGGCTTTTAGTTAAGAGCTTTGCTTGGAGAGCCTAAATTAGAAATCTATTTGCTGGGAAGGCTTAGCTCCTATTGATTTAGTCTTCAGGATAAATTTGGAGAGCATAACTCGAGGGGCTTAGCGTCGTGGGTTTCAGGAAGGCTTAACCCATTGTCTTTAGCTTGAGGTTTGGCTCTGAGGGCCTTATTACAGTGTGTTTAAAGAAAGGTATAGTTCGAAGGGGTCCGAGAGACTTTGCTCGGAGATGTTAAGCTCAGGAAGGCTTAGCTCCAGTTCAGGCTTTAATTGCCTGAGTTCAGGAATTTTAAATAGTTCTTAAAAAGTTAAACTGGAGGAGTTTATATCGAAGGGCTTTTATCGATCTCTGCTCAAGGATAAGGAGCTTATGATGGTGTAGCTCGAGGCTTTTACTTAGCGTTCTTTGCTTTAAGGGGCTTTGCAAAAGGTTTCTGGCCTTCGGGGAATTCAGCTTGAGGGGTTTCCGTCGAAGGGCTTAGTTTGGGGGCTAAGTTGCGGGAGAAACGAAGATCGGAAGGTTGAGTTTGAAATGTCTTAGGCCGTGGTATAAACTGGAGCGGATTTCGGGAGATTAAGCTTGTTGTGTTAGGTCGAGAAGCTCAATCGGAGGTTTCGAGGGGTTTCTGTCAAGGGGCTAGGATTGGGGGCTAAGTTGCGAGAGAAACGAAGATCGGAAGGTTGAGTTAGGCCGTGGTATAAGCTGGAGCGGATTTCGGGGCATTAAGACTGGTGCGTTAGGTCGTGAAGCTCAATTGGAGGTTAAGCTCTAAGGCGCTTGGTTCGAGAGATCTAAATCGAAACCCACCTGTGGTCGAGGTAGCCGAGGGGCTTCGAGGGGTTTGAATTGGGGGCTAAGTTGCGAAAGAAACTAAGATCGGAAGGTTGAGTTAGGCCGTGGTATAACCTGGAGCTGATTTCGGGAGATTAAGCTTGGTGCGTTAGGTCGAAAGGCTCAATTGGAGGTTAAGCTGTAAGGCGCTTGGTTCGAGAGATCTAAAACGAAACCCACCTGTAGTCGAGGTAGCCGTCGCAGCGCCGCCGAAAGGCAGACGTCGCTTGGCTAGCAGCGGATTGATTTTGCGTGGCGCCACGCCCGGCGACGAGGCAGCTGGCGAGGCAGCTGAAGCTGGAGCTGGTGCGGATGCTGTTGAAGCAGCTGCTCCTGCGGTGGTGGCTGCGGCTGCCTTTGGCTTGGCCGCGTCAGTCTTGTGCAGCGCATTGAGGCGCGGTCGGTGCTTGAGGCGATTGAGACCGGACACGGGTGCGGCATGGTTGGCAGCGTTGCCGGCAGCGGCATCGCCCTCCTCAGTCTTCTCACCGGTCTCGCCGGCCTCCGCCTCGTTGCCCTTCACATCATTGTGATGGCTGCTGTCCGCCGCCGAGTCCTCGGCCCCCTCCTTAGGTGCCTCCGTGGTGGCGCCAGCGCGTCCCAGCTTGCCGCGTGGCAGCAATCGATTGCCGCCCGCGCGATGCAGGTTGAAGCGTGATGGACGCTGGACTGGCTCAGCGGCAGCAGCTGCTGCTGGAGCGGCCGCCTTGGCTGCCTCATCCGCCGAGCTGCTCTCCTCAGCAGCGCCACCCTCAGCAGCGGGCGCCTTCGTGGTGGTGGTGCGACTGCGTGCACGCAGACTCAAGCCGGGACGATTGCGCAATGTGCTGCGAGCTGTTGTGCTGGGCACAGCATCTGCTGAGCTGGCTGCATCGGCGCTTTCCTCTTCAGCGCCGGCGGGTTTCTCCGTGGTGGTGGTGCTGGCACCGCGCAGATTGAAACGGTTGCGTGCTGTTAAAAGTAGTGACACCACATAAGCCTAAACTCCTCTTAATAGTCTTAACTGCCTCCAAACTTACGTCTGCCACGTGCAAAGCCAGAGCTAACGGGTTTTACTTCCTTGGCGGGCGCAATCTCCTCTTCCACAGCGGGCTCGGCAGCGGCTTCAGGGCTGGCGGTGGTGCGTGCACCCGGACGCGAACGTCCGCCAATCGAAGGACGCGAGAAGCGATCTGAGAAGCAAAGAAACAGTTTAAAAGCACGTAGGAAAGCAAAAAATTCTTTCACTTACTTCTGCCTGTCTTGGTGGGCTCCGTGGGTGTGGCTTCGGTGGTGCTGGTGGTGCTGGTGGAGCCGCCTTCGCGCAGCTTGAAGCGATTGCGACCGGCGAGCCCGTTGAGAGCCGACCGTCTGCCGCCGAAGAGGGAAGGTGCCGCTGTCGTGGTGGTTGTAGTCGTAGTGGGTGCCTCAGTGGTTGTGGTGGTGGTGGTGGTGCTAGTGGTGGTTGTCGTGCTGGTCGTTGTGGATGACAGCTCCTCCTGCACTGTGGTCAGACTGCCGTCATCGGCATCAGTGCTGGCGGTGTTGGGACTGAGAGTGGTGTCATCCGTGCCATCCGCTGCGGTGGTCTCCTCCATGTTGAGATTCTCATTGGTCAGTATGGCATACAGATCGAGCGCGGCCTTCTCCATCGATGGCGTTGTCTGCTCGGCCTCATCGTCCAGCTTGGCGGTGATCTCGCGCTGCTCCTCCCGCTCCCGTTCCCGTTCCCGCTCCTTGGCTGCCGCAGCTGCGGCCGCTGCCTGTTCCTGTTCGACGGCAATGACGGGCTTCAGCTCCTTGTCGCCGTTGCGTGAGCCCTTCAGCTGTTTCTCGTCCGTGTTGAAGGTCTCGCTGTCGACCAGCTCCAGGCTGGGACGCTTCACACTGATCTTCTTGCGCTCGGCGGCCGTTTCCAGCGAGTCCAGCGCTGGAGTCGGCTGCACATCGATGTTCTTGCCACGACTGGGGAAGCGTGTGTTGAGGGGCAGACGCTCGGCCTCAATATCCTCGGAGTTGTCGCTGACGGCACTCGAGGCACGTCCCTTGGCCTTGCCACTGTGCAGACTGTTCTCACTGGGCGTTGCCGGAGTGCTGCGATCGATGTTCGAGTATCTGGTCTTGCCGCGAGTGTCGGGTGTCAGATCGACGGGTGCCTCAACCGCTGCGGGTGCAGTAATCGCTGGCTTCGCCTTGCTGTCGGCATCTTCGTCCTCCTCGTAGTAGTAGACATACTCGTACTCATAGTCCTGACCGTTGGGTCCCTTCTTGATCTCAATGCGCGACTTCTTGTTGTTCTCGCTGCCAGCACTGTCCAAGGCAAAGTTCTGATTGACAAAATCATCGTGTGGATCAACCAGCATATCGTCATCCAGATTGTCAATCTTCTTGGCCGCCGTCGGCTGTGTGGTCAACTGAAGTGCGGGCTGCTCAGTGACGGCTACTCCCTTCAGTTCCAGCTCGGCCAGGGCAGCCTCCTCGATTTCGCGTCGCACCTCGGCCAGTTCCTTCTCTTCGATGGCACGCTTGGCCTCGATGCTCTTCATCACATCCTCATTGATCAGCGCACTGAGCACGGGATTCAGCTCGGGACGCTCCTTGGTGGCCAGCAAATTCATGGAGTAATCAGCCGAGTCTGTGGAACGAATGCTGATCTTGTGCGCTGTATGGAAACCCTCATCGCTCAGCAAACTCGCCTCTGGCACCTTGTGCGCCGTCTCGAATCCACTCTTCACTTGAGGATCAGCCAATTGCTTCTCCGACTCCACTGACAACTCCTCGCCGGCTACCATTACGGCCAGGCAGCCTAGTAGGCAACTGTAAAAAGAAGAAAAACATTTTTATTTATGCTGATCACTGATCTTTAATAACAGAAGAAAGAGTATTGCCTTTGATTTTATTAACTAAGAAAGGATTCTGCTGGGTACTATAGAGTTCTCATTAATAGAGGGGGTTTCTTTCAATTGATCAGCAATGATCATATAAACAAGAAGTGATCTTCCTTTGGTTAAAACCGATCCTGAGAAATGAAAGTCTCTTTTCTCAAGTGATCTTGATGAATTCCGCTTCTCCAAATTGTAGAGCATTATTAATGATTCTTCTGCGAGTTAATATCTAAACTATCCCTGATTTATGCCAGCATTGATCACACTTTTGACTTATCAAATTCTATCTGAGCGACTAGTAGATATATCAATTGATCAGCAATGATCATAAAAACAAAAAGTGATCTTCCTTTGACCTTAAACCGATTTCGAAGAATGAAAGTCTCTTTTTTCAAGTGATCTTGATGAATGCCGCTTCTCCAAATTGTAGAGCATTATTATTGATTCTTCTGCGAATAAAAATCTAAACTATCCCTGATTTATGCCAGGAATGATCACACTTTTGACTTATCAAATTCTATCTGAGCGACTAGTAGATATATCAATTGATCAGCAATGATCATATAAACAAAAAGTGATCCTCCTTTGGTTTAAACCGATTCCGTGGATTGAAAGTCTCTTTTTTCAAGTGATCTTGATGAATGCCGCTTCTCCTAGTTGTAGAACATTATTATTGATTCTTCTGCGAGTAAAAATCTAAACTATCCCTGATTTATGCCAGCATTGATCTCACTTTTGACTTATCAAATTCTATCTGATCGACTAGTAGATCTTTTCTTTGGGGCTGATCTTGACCTACACTTCCTACTTTCATTTTCAATTAAACTCAAGGCTAGAGATAAGTATTAATGGGATCTCTCTTGATGCCTAAAAGATAAGACTCCAGTGCTATTAAATGTCTTATTAGCCTAGCCATTTTTCTGTGATCGTGACCCACTCTTCCGAAAGACTGAGTATAATTAATTAATATGATTTTATTATGCCCGAAAAATAGTTCGTGTGGTTTTCCGTCTGATTCAGGGTTTGCAGTTGGAGATCGATGATTGATTTGGCTTGGAGCAAGATCATCGCGTGATCTTTAAATGATCAATCATGTTTGGCTGCAGTAACGGAGTCTGCAGCATGATAAAAATAAAAACCTTTCACAATTTCATTAACTTCAAATAGAGGTGTCTTTGCCTCCTCCCCACACCTCTCTTGATGTAGATGAAAAGATTGCGCATGCGATCGTCATGTCGTGCAATTGCAGCAATAGTTCATTGGGCTTTGCGAATCCGCATTGCGATGCAGCCAAGAGTGAGAGATAGACAGAGATAAAGCAGCATAGAGAGCGGGAGCGAGAGGTAGAGGGAGGGAAAGTGATGCCAACGATGCTCAAGGCAAACCACAAAATGGAAATATATATAAATTAAATTAAATATTGACCACAGGCCGTCGGCCAGTCTCCGTCTCCGTCTCGGTTCGATCGGGAAACTTGAGACAGGAATATACGTAGACATTAACGTCAACGTATTGAATATTGTGCGAACCGGTTTCGAACAAAAGGTGTTAACCCATTTCGATTTCGATTTCAATTTCAATTTCGATTTCGTTGGCCATTTCAACAGAGCTCCAGCTGAGAGCTGCACAGTGACTAAAAAAACCTACCAGACGAGACGAAGCTCCAGACCCGGCAACACCACTGTTCGATATTTAAAGACTAGACGCGGGTCGGGTCGACTCGACATACCCTCTACCCCACAAACTGCTCTCCTCCCCCCTCAACATATGTTGGCGCTCTTGACGATAACTTTTAACATTTTGAATTATGTGCAGTTTGCGTCGTTTCAAGCCGTTCGCCTCTTTTTTTTTTTTTTTTTTTTTCTCAATTTTTCTCTTTTCTGTATTTAGTTTGTTGTTGTTTCAGTTTCAGTCGAACAAGTTTCGACAACAGCTCGTTGTAAAGGTAGACAACTTCAACTTATTTTAATTGCAACAGCAACACTAACAACACTAGCAACAACAACAACAACACTTACAACTGGCAGCCCAAATAAATAGTAGCCCAAGCAACAATGGCTCCAAGAAAAGTTATAATTATGTCTACACATCGTGCAAATTGCTAGCAGAGGAGCAATTCTTTTAAATTTTTCTTATACCCTACAAAAAAAAAAAAAAAAATAAAAAAAAAAAAAAATGTGACAGACTTGCACAACAGGGAAAAGAGAATTTCCATTTCCTATAAAAGATGATTAGATGAATACAACAAAATAATTGCAACAATTTATAATTTTGCTTTAAATTGTTAAATTTTACTATTAATTATTATAAGTTTTTTTTTAAGTCAATTGTAATTATCGACTAATCCTATTTAATAATTTTTAGTAAATAAATAAATAAGAAATGAGAGTAGAAGTTTAGTAAATTTTACTATTAATTATTATAAGTTTTTTTAAGTCAATTGAAATTATCCTATTTGATAATTTTTAGCAAATAAAAAAATAAGAATTGAGAGTAAAAGTTTAGTAAAAGTAGAAGCATAAAATTGCTTTTTGTAATATTAGAACTACAGGGTATCTACTAGGCAACTACTCAACTCAAATGCCTTGCCTTAGGTCTTGCAGTGCTGTCTGAGGCAACTGCAGCTCTCTCGGTGGCAAGGGTAGCTGAGGAAAGGGGCATCTAAGAGTGCAGAGCTTATAGTCAGCTGTCCGACTTCTTGGCCATGTTATGCATGAGGTGACAATGCGCACACTGTCTCGACACCGTCCACCAACACCAAGAGCACCAACAGCAACAGCAACAACAACAAATCTACCATAGAAGAGTGTGCAATATTGGCTATGGCACAGTGGGCTATCATATGCCAAAAATGGCATCAAAATCCATTAAAACGCCCACATAACCAAAAAGTGCCGATACTTATTTGTAGCTTAATATATTATTGTGCTGTTGACAGGAAGTAAGATTTAACTAGATGATTAATTGAGGCAGATAATTTGATGATTTTTTTAGATTATAATTACCATCATACTTGACGCTCCCTAAATTAAAATTATAGCTGTCTTTTAGAGTGTGATTAATGACAATTTTGCTCAATATTTTCTGAAACTACTTAGTAGTTGTTAGTCTTGTTAGCCTGAACTATATTTAACATAAAACAAGTTTAGTATAAATGTAAGAGAACTGTCAAATAAGAATATCTAAAATGTGCCAAAATATTTATTAAAAATAATTATTTATTTTTACAAATGGCAAATTTAAATATAATAAAATAATGTAGCTCTCCATTTATGAATTCAAACGTTACTTCAACATATATTTAGATATTTATCATTTGGAATAAATTGTCTTTCAAATTTTTGTGTAGGAAAATAGTTATTTAATTAAAATCTCTTCATTGTAAACAAGTTTGCTTTAAAAAAGCGTTAATTCTTGAAATTACACTGAAAATGCTTTAAGTATTTTGCAGCGTGCTCAAAATATTAATAAAATGTAACGAAAAGAAAAGGGGTTAAGTGTATAAAATTGAGTTTGTATTTATTATGAAATTGACTAGTAATATAACAATTACATTATACATTATTTCTTTATTTTTTTTTACATAATGCCAACCTTTCTATTCTATTGAAAGTCGTTTCTTTGAGTTTTTAGACACACCCCTCATTACAAGGAATTATTATTCTCGAGACACATACACACACACACTTTTACTTCCTCTTTGTTATTGTTTTCTTTTCTTATTTGTTTTTTTGTAATTTACATTCTATTTTCAAGGAATACGTGGACAATTTGAGCGCGTGTTTAATTGATTGCGCACCACGGTGACAATGTCAGAGAGCAGAGTTAACAAGTGTTGTGAATGTGAATGACTGATTAACTGCTAACAGTTAGTATTGTGAGTGTGTGAGTGAGTGTCCATGTGTGTGTGTGTGTGTACGAGTGTGTGTGTGTGTGTGTGTAAGTAACGGGGCAACACATTGAGAGAGTAAACTGAGTATTACGAGTACTTTGAGCATGTAACGTTAGGCCAGGCGAATGTGAGATTGAATAAATGAATGAATGACTGAATGAATGACTGAATGAATAACTGAATGAATGACTGAATGAATGACTCCATTGCCAGTGCTATACTTGTTGTTGTTGTTGTTGTTTCCCATTGTCTTGTCGCTTTGGGGCTGATCACATTGGAAAGGCCACTTGGCAACTGGGCGACGCTTTTCTTAGCTCACTGTATGTGTGTGTGTGTGTGTAGTGGGAGTGTGTGTTCGTGCATGTGTGTGTGTGTGTGTGTGTGTATGGCATATGCATACAGTCAGCTTGGGTGTGGCATGCAATGCAATTTGTATTTTCATTTGGCAATTCATTTGAAAAATAATACCAAAAAATTGGCAGTCGCGCATGCGTTTTGACGTTTTTTGGCCATTAGATGCGGCGCCATTTAGTGTGTGTGTGTGTGTCTTAGGTGTGTGTTTATAGTCGCCGCTGGAGGCCATTGACGTTGCTGCGAGCAGTGAAGCAGCAACAGCAACAGACAACAGACAACAGGCAACAATGTTGCTCAAATGTAAAATAGGTATTTTTTTTTTTTTTCTTCAAATTTGTACATTGTTGTTGGATGCGTCGCAGTTTTGTTGCAAAAAGGTTTTTGACTTAAGCATTAGCTTATTACATTTTGTGTTGTTTGACCTTTCTGACACGCAGCAGCAACAAGAGAAACCAAAGCCAAAACCAAAACCGAAGCGAAGTGCAGACAAAAAAAAAAATAAAAAATTTAAGTCCAAGTCCAATTTGTTGCTTTGGGAATTTTTGGGCTTTTGTTCAAAAAAAAAAAAACTACGACTGTCCTCCACTTACAGAGTCATTTTTATATATATATATTAGTTGATTGACTGACTAACTGAGTGATTGACTGACTAACTAACTGATTTACTGTCAGTCTTTTATTTTTTTTTTGTCTGCCTTGCTGACCGTTTAATGGCCAAAAGCAAACTTGTTAACCAAGGCCAACAATCTGCATGCCATATTCATGAGCTGTTTTCACTGCACCAACCCTCTGCACCCCTCTTCAGCCCCCCTTTCAGCCCCTGCCCCTCTGAACCCTTCGCGCTTCACTCTTTACTCAAAAACTGCCATAAAATGCTGCAGCAGCTTCTTTAACTTTTATGCTTTTCAGCTTACAATGTAAGCCAACAGACATTGGCTAAATGGCTAGAAGGGTGCAGCGAAAGGTGGCGTGGAGTTATAGCCAAGTTGCAGTTATAGCCATGCAAGCTAGCTGCATCCTTAGTCCAGCTATTGGATTATTGGGTTAACCAAAAGCAAAAACATTGTTGTGCACAGCAAACACTCTACTTTCAGGTGTGCGTGTGTGTGTGTGTGTGTGTGCGGTCGTGTGTGTGTGTTGGTGTTTATGGGTAATCACTGACCGCAGCCAGTTCAGTTAAGAGCAGCAACAGCAGCATCTTCTCCGTGTGTGGCTAATGTCAGAGGTGTACTCTCTGTGTGTGTGTGTGTGTGTGTGTGTGTGTGTGTGTGTGTGTGTGTGTGTGTGTGAGTGTGTGTTAGTGTATGGTGCAACTTGTGGCTAACTGGAAACTGGCATCCAGAATCCAGTTAACCGTAAAATTGGCCAATTGCCCGAACGTATACGCTGCGTATACGCAATGTGCTCAAAAGAGTTGTTGTTGCTGTTGTTGTTGTTGCTGCTTCTATAGATGCTGTCTGAGAAAATAAACGACAAGCGATGACAAAGTGATAATCGAAATCAACACTACACTTGGAAAAATTATTAGCATTTTGTATTCCAGAGATAATTACAAATTGATCATAGTATTATATTATATTATATTAGACTCAATTGAAAACTCTAATAAATCATATCATGATTATACCGATTTTAAAGCAAATATAGTGGAGTTCTTATTCCACAACTGAATCAATATAAATTTTAGTATTATTTCAGAATCGAAATGCAAGTATAAATAATGAAATGTTTTAACGTGAAGATCTTTAAAATCATTTCGAAAATATCCATTAAATATTTGTACAAATTTATCGATACATATAAATTTATATACATATTATACACACATTAATATACACATTTTTTAATAGCATCAGCCCTTTATCTATTCCTTATAAATTCGTTTTCCGTCTATCTACCTGTCCAAACGAACTCAGCATCTATAAAACCCATTATTATTTTTTTACAATTTATTTTTTTTATATTTATTTTTCTAATATTTTATTTCTTGATTTCAGAAGCTAACCTATAAAGCTGTTCAAATGCATACCGAAGGCAATTTTAAAGCTGTAATCTTAATACTTAAAATACGCTTCTATTTAAAGGCTAGTTTTATATTCTCAAAATTTTCTGATGATCAGCTGATAAATATAAAAATTTGACTCAGAAGCTATAGCTATAAAAATTGGAAACAAAAGAATATTTTAGATTTACCAATTACAGTGTAACTAATTATCTAAAGATATGAAACTGATATTTCTATATCTTCTTATTTTCTTCTTCTCTATCTCTATCTCCATCTCTTTCTGTCTGTGTACAGTAAAGCCCCGCATGAGTTGTCTATAAGAAATTAGCTCTTAAAATTGCTTCATTACAGTTCTTACTCTTGTTCTTCTTCTAAATTCGTTGTTATTTCAAAATTTACTTTGATATTTAGCTAGAAACTTTTTAATTGAAGTACTCTTCATCTTCCCTGCACTTCCCCCTCAACCGCTAAAAATTTTCAATGCAGAATTTCAATTCAAGTTTCAATAAATATTTTTGGCATCTTTTTTTGGTAAGTTTCTGGTATGTTTTTAATACTTACATTTTGAGCAGCATTTTTGCTATTTGTGTAGTTGTTGTTTTTGTTGTTGTAGCTCCTACAGCAGCTGTTGTTGTTGTTCCTGTTCTTGTTAATAAATTTGCACTTTTGAAAGTCAAATGTTCAACTATTTAAAAAAAAAAATAACAGTAAAAAAATAATATAAACAAAACGTGAAAAAAAATGTAAGAAAAATGTACTTAATTTATAAAATATGTAATTAATTGATTTTAAATTGTATAATTTGTAGACGCGATTTGCTTCATTTGATTTGAATTGATTATTTATTTAATATGATTATATTTGTTTGTTGCTTTTGGCTGTTTGTTTACTTGATGTATTGGTTGTTTGTTGCAATTGTTGTTGTTGTTGTAGTTGCTACAGTTGCTCTTGTTATTGTTGTTATTCACATTGTTGCACTTTCACTTTTCACTTTTAGTTTTCGACACCAAAATCAATTACCAATTACAATTACAAAAAAATCAACTTAAAAATTCAAACAACATTTGCATGTCGCGGTGTGTGTGTGTGTGTGTTACAAATTTGTAAAATTTATTTTAAAAAAAAATTAAAATACAAAAAATATTTAAAATTAATTGTTTTGTTAAGCTAAAAATCGTAAATGAAATTTTGTAAATTTTTATCAAGTTTGTTGTTTAAGTTTTTTGTTTGTTGGCGTTGCATGCAATGAAGTTGCGGCACTTGTAGCGGCTGCCTTTATATGGCCAACACACACACAGACATATACATACACACACAGACACACACACAGACACACACACATACACTTATAAAGACACTTCTTATACCATGAAATCGTCGCCGTCTTCGTCTTCGTCTTGGTTTTTTTTTTATTTTAATTTTTTTTAAATTTTTTTTGGTTTGTTTTTGGGTTCGGTCTGGGTTTTTATATATTTTGTGATCTTGGCGCAGCTTTCGGAGCAATCACTTTCGATTTCGCTGCCAGCTGAACGTGAAATGGCAAAATGATGAACGCAACAACCATCGAAAACCGTTGCTACCAACAGCGTCGCAGTCGCAGTCGACGTCGCAGTCGCTGCCACTGTCGCAGTCGGCAACATAAGATCAGCGACAGAGAGAGCGAGTAAGTGAGAGCGAGAGAGAGAGAGAGATGGCGTTCAGTTGAGCTTGCCTCGAGATTGGCAGGAGCTTGGCTTTTGGTTATGGCCATGTTAACACTAAATCATTCACACCTGCTGCTGCTGCTGTTGTTGTGGTTGCTCTGGTTGCTGTTGTTGTTGTTGCTGTGGTTGTTGTTGCTGTTATACTTTCTGAAACGCAGTCGTTTTTCAATGGCGCTCAGCTTGACTAGGAAGTTCAGTTGAATTGAGCTGCAAGTCTTGCTGTTTGTTGTTGTTGCTCTTGTTGCTCTCGTTGCTCTCACTGTTGTTGTTATTGCTACTTAGCTGGGGCAAAACCCAGCGACATTCACTTGCATTTCGGGGGATTCTCTGCTCTTCTCTGCACTGCAAGCTCTACTGCGCGCTCTCTCTCTCTCTCTCTCTCTGTCTCTCTGTCTTTTCTCGCTTGCTCTTTCTTTTGGTATTTCATAAGCAAAAACTGGTATATTGCTGCTGCTGCTGCTGCTGTTGGCCTCAAGGCCGTTTGTCATCATCATTATCATCATGCTGATCATGATGATCATTATCATTGGCATCGTTGATTAACCGCATTACACATACGACGCGTTGGCCGCAGCGCTTGCTTGCTTTAACTGCAATTAGCAGGGCAGCCGAAGCTTAAGCCGAAGTCGAAGCCGAAGCCGAAGTCGAAGCCGAAGGTGAAGCTGCAACCGAAGCCGAAGCCGAATCCGGGCAACAATCAGCGCAGTTTGCAGATCATCGTCATGTAAATTATGCCAAAGATTTTCGTCTTCCACTTCGTCTTCCCCTCTTCCTCTTCGTCTTCGTCTTCCTCTTCATCTCCGGCCGGTCTTCTCTCTGGACCAACCTGATCAAGTTGACCATTCGCGCAATCTCAAGCGTTGCTGTTGTTGTTGCTGTAAATATTATTATTCAATCTTTTTTCGCTTATTGATTAACCGTTGTTCATTTGCCTATTTATGCAATTTTATCATTTATGCCACACTTTTTTCTCTTTATTTGCCACCAAAGTAAAATGTGTCTGCTTCTCATAAAGACTTTGAAATGCACTATAAAAATATGTATATATCAACTGGGGAATGTGATCGTTAATGACTTTCAATTTCCACTTGAAATTGTCAACCATTGTAAATTGTCAGCCGAGTTTAACACTTAAAAGTTTAACACTGCCAAAATGCTTCAAATTAAATTTAAATAAATACTCTTAAATTCTTTAAGCAACTGTTTAAAGTTAACTCTATGAATTCTACGCATCGATTCAGTGATATGCTCGAGAAATAATTTCTTACCGCTTAGTGTTTTAAATTTAAATATATTCCTTGAATGAAATAAATTGACAAACTGGTTCTTTTATAATGTGTGCAGTTTTCAACTTGATCAAAGTATATAAATATTAAATAAGTCTCAAGATAAATTGCACAATATTGGGGATTAAAATTTAAGGCCGTATTGTAATTAGTAACGGAACTGGTTCATTTTTTTTATGTAAGCTCAATCAAATTCATTTTCAAAGCGATCAACTAACAAATCATTTAATAAATAAACTTAATTAATGGATTAATATTTATTAAATTTAATGAATTATATGTTCAAATATAATGGATTAATTAATGGACTAATATTTATTAAATTTAATGAATTATATTTATAAATATATTTATTTTTAATAGTAATTATAATGCATTAAAATATATTTAATTTAATGGATTATATATTTAATTATATTTATTTCCAGTAATGATTATAAGCATTGCATTAAATTTAATACATTTCAATACATTAATTAAGATTTTTATTAATTCAATTTTTTAAAAATAATTTTTAAGCTGGTTCATCATTATTTCAGCGAGTTATCTCATAAAGTTTCTCAGCAATGTTGCTGAAATTTGGTATATAGTTTCATTGAATGGAGTAAATACTACAAGTAGCTCAAAACTGGAGCACAAATGAGTCAAATGTATTGAATTTCACACTCTCACACCTACACGGTAAGCGAGCAGCTCAAATGGCATCACTTAAGGTGTTTTTTTTTTTTTAATTTTTTAGTGGTTTTATAACGCCACTCCCAGCTCTTCACTTTGCTTAACTGCTCTGCATATCTCTGTATATTATTTGGACTTATTTGTTTTGTTTTAGGCGATTGATCAATCGTTTTTCTTATTAACATTGATCGATACACTGAAATTCGAAATGTCTTTTATTTATTTTTCAATTTCTGTGCGTGATAAATGACAAATATTTGACTTGCTTAATGGTTGCCAGCATTTAAAGACTTGAAAGACTCGCAGATAACTTTGAGTTGGGCCAGCGAACCGGGAAGCGATCCTGTCAACACTTTTTATTCCCTTATTCCCGCTGTCTCTCTCTCTCTCTCTGTACCTTTGGAGTTGGCCCATAGTTGTTCATGTAATTTAGCTACAGCTGGTTTTTTTTTGTAATACATTATTCCCCCTCATTATTGCGGTGTTTCTCCTTTCTTCTTCTTGTTGGCCTTGGAGATGGCAACGTTGCCAGGCCGATTAAATTTCAAGTGATCGTCGCCTGGAGCCAGAACTCCAGTTTCAGTTCAGTTTAGCTCCGTTCAGCAGCTAAAAAAAAGTCGAAATGAGTCAAGTTATGTCGAGGTCACGTTGATCAAGTTACCAGACCTCAAACGAGCCTCGTTAACATCCAACAGACATGGCTATAAACCCAACATCGAAATGCCAAAAGCTGAAAACAACCAGGATAAAAAAAGCAGAAGCAGAAAAAGATGACGAAGAAGAGTAAGAAAAAAGCGTCGAGTGTTAATGCTGAAAATGGGGCGTGGCGACAGTCGAAGGACACTACAAACAATGCTAATAATCATAATCACAATTAAGTATAGTCTTTTTATGACAAAGCCTTTCAGTAGCAAAAACAACTTCCAATGACACTGGCTGAAAGTGTCAATCAATAACATGCATTATCAAGATTTTTTTTTTCATAAATTCCATTTATTTTCAAATGCATCTCGAAATCTGTAAAGCTTTTCCTGAGCAGAATTTGTCTTGTGAGCTTTTAAAGCACCTTAAAGTTTTACTGTGTAATTTGTGTGATTGTTGACAATCTGGTTGAAAAGCTCATAAGCTCATCTTATCTGCTAGGTGAGCTTTTAAAGCACATAAAAGCTTTGCTATCGATTAATTTAGCTGAATAATTGAGAAATCAGCTTAAAATTAATTTTAAATAATTTGTTTTAATAAATTGTATGAATTTATCGCTTGTATAATCCTGATTTGAGCTTAAGAGTTTTTATTATTTCAAGAGCTTTTACATTTTCTAGCTTAATATTTTGTAAGTCATTTATTGGTTTAGAGAAATAAAGCCCAGCTATTAAGAGGAGTTCTGACTTTCTATGCTTAATCGGACAAAATGTTGACTTGTAAAGTTGCGAGGTCAAAGGTTTGACCAACTTCAAGCTTTCATAACTTTGTCAAACCTGGACCGATTTTCAAGCGGAATGTCATTTTGATCTTGGTTTGGCCTCTTAAATTATTCTGCATTCAAATTTAATTAAATTTGTAAAAAAAATTATTTTCCTCTAGATCATGGGCTTGATGCTAAGGGTCCCCCCTATGAAATTTTGAAAGTTTTAAATTTTAAATCTCCAGTTATCACTTTTAATGAACTCCTTATAGCATAATTAGTACAAAACAAAACTTTAAATTTGATTCTGAGACCTTTCATTTTCCTGTAAAAAATCATGTCAAATCGGCCAAAAATTTTGACTTGTAAAGTTGCTAGGTCAAAGGTTCGACCAACTTCAAACTTTCATAACTTTGGCATACTTGAACCGATTTTGAAGCGGAATGTCATTTTGATCTTGGTTTGGCCTCTTAATCCATTCTGCATTCAAATTTAATTAGTTTTGTAAAAAAAATTATTTTCTCGTAGATCATGGGTTTGATGCTAAGGGTCCCCCCTTTGATATTTTGAAAATTCAAAATTTTAAATCTCAAGTTTTCACGTTTAATCAACTCCTTATATCGTAATTAGTATAAAACAACACTTTAAACTTGATTCTGAGACCTTTAATTTTCTTGTAAAAAATCATGTCAAAATTTAGAAATATTTTGGCTTGTAAAGTTATTAGGTCAGAGGCTTGAGCAACTTCGAATTGGCATAACTTTGCCAAAACCCAACCGATTTTCAAGTGGAATGTCATATTAATTATGTTTTGGCACCTTAATTTATTCTGCATTCAAATTTTGTTAAATTAGTTCAAAAAATGTTTTTCCTCTTGATTTAGATATTTACATCGATGTCAAAATTATTATAAACGACACCTAAACATTTTAAAATGTTTCAAAATTATTTTGTTGTACCGAAATAGTTGTTTCGTAACGTATCTGAACCGAAACCGTAACCTATATTTGTTTCGGTTTGATTCCTTGATTTAATCAAAAGAAAAGCTGCAATTACATTTGAGTTGGATAAAGTCAAAGCTCATATTCATCATAATTGGTATATTGATGGAGTTAACTTTAACAATTTAGTTCGCTGTCTGTTTCTTTGGGTTCGAGTTAATTAAGTGCGATATGAAGTCACATTTTTAAGCCCGTTGACTCAGCTGAGCTGCTAAGGCGATTTGAAATGTCTGTCAACAGCTTGAAATTCGTCAGAGCACACTCGACACAACTTCTGCTACTCCTACTCCTCCTCTTCTGCTTTTTACTCTGCTTCTTCTTAATCACCAGCAACATCGTCTTAATCTTCTTGCCAACATTTAAGAGTTGGTTTTTTTTTATTATTTGAAATACCCGAAAAGCGCAAAATACAAAATAAACACGCAAATGACATTCAAATCTTTTTGGTATGCGCGCCTGTTGCTGCCGTTTTATGAGACGAAAATAAATAAAATAAAATCATAATAAAAAGCATTTTCAAAGGAACTTCAGAGACAGTTGCACACACACACAAACAAACACACGCAGCGTGAAAAAATAAAATAAAATAAAACTCCAGTTGTTGAATAAAAAATAAAAATAAAAAAAAATAAATATATGTATATTTAAAAAAAAAATTAACAACAACTGTTATTCAACAGTTTGTGTGTGCGAGTGTGTGTGTGTGTGTGTGTGTATAAATAAACAGGAGTGGCCAACTTGGAATGTTAATGCGCTGCAATCGTTGGTGTTGCCGAGAGCCACTCCAAAAGAGTCGCACGTAGGCAACAACAACAACAACAGCAGCAGCAACAACAACAAGACAGACACCAACGTCGACGCCGCTGTCGCTGCCAACGCTGACGTCAGCTGCGACGCCAACGCTCGCATTGTTTACAAGCCCTGCACTGAGCCCAAAAGTTACGTGAACTTTGCCAAGCAACAGAGAGAGAGAGAGAGAGAGAGAGAGAGAGAGGGAGGACACTTGAAAGAAGAGTTCAGGGAATTGAGGGAGTGAGTGAGAGAGAGAGATAGAGAGGTGGAGGGCAACTTGTTGTCTGTCCATTAAGTGCGTTAAGTGTTTTGGGGGCCACAGGTAGCGACTGGACAAAAGCCAAAAGAATTAACCGGCCGGCCCAGCTCTCTTCCCCCTCCCTCTCCCTCTCTCCCTCTCTCTCCCACTCCCTGCATGTGCAGAGTCAAGTTAAATTTATAACTGTCAATTATTATGCAAGAGTTGTGAGCAGCGCAATGGATGGAGGCGACTCCTCGCCGCGCCTCGCAAAACCAATCAGGAAATACCCGTAACCAAAGAGACAGAAAGAGAGAGAGAGAGAGCGAATGAGAGAGACAGAGAGAGCACGAGAGCTATAAACACTTTACACACACACACACATACTTAGTTAACCCAAAATGAGTCTCAGTTCCCTCTGCAACTCACTCCTTGACTCCCTACTCCTTCCCTCCCCTCCTCCCTGCTCTTTACCATACCTCCACAATATAAAAAAATTCCCTATATCTAGACTTAAATAAGTACCATACCGCAATCCACTCGCATAATCAAAACACGTAGTATTCATACCCATACACACAGTCCATAGTCCCCACATTCCCCATTCCCCATTCCCCATTCCCCATTCCCTACTCCCTTATTCCCCCCATCCGTTGCCAATATTCAGTGCCTGTTCCCGTTGCTTGTTAACAGTTTGATGTCTTTTTTTTTTTAAGTATTTTTATGACTCGGTTACTTTAAATACCCTGCAGTATACCCTAACTAAGAACTGCCTAACAAGTGTTGGGTATCATAAGCTATATGCTAACAAAAAATATATTGCTTCAAAAATTCTAATTTCTTTTATTTATATATTTTTTTATAACTAAATCATTTTTTAGTAGAAAAATTCCAAAATTTTCATATAGATTTTTTTTCAGTTATGAAGAATTTTCTTGCATTTTCTGTTGACAAAAATCTGTTAAAACTTTTTTTAGATAATATTTCGAAGTCTTAAGAAAATTTAAAAACACATTTTTTTCTTTTTTTTGCGAAAAAAAATCTTTTAAATAAGTTTTAGACAAAAATTCTTAATTTTAAGAAAGTATTTTAATTTTTGATATTTTTTGTTATCAGTGTAAAAGCTAAAAATTGTTACTTGTTTAATTTATCTTTTATCCACAGTAATACATGAACTATATAAGTAATATATAAACTAAAATATCTGTCATATCAGTGTCCAGCTTTATTCTTTAGTTGCCTAAAATCAAGTGAACGTGGTTAGTCCGCACTTTAATTATAATTTTTCAAGAAATTGCTTTAAAAATATTTCAATAGATTCTTAAACCTATTAGTAAAGTAAAGAAATAATTGAGATATAAAAGATTTAAGATATGCTATAGAAAGACAGTATTATAAATAATATAAATAAATGAAATATAAAAGATTTAAGATATGCTATAGAAAGACAGTATTATAAATATCATTATAAATGTCTTCCCATATTTTTATTTAAGAAAACAGGGTATTTTGCAGTTTAAACTCAATTTTTCATTGCTTACTCAATTATTTGATGACTTCTTTTGTGTTCTATACACAAAACATTTTTTTTTTAAGTTTTTATACATTTCTCATTATTTGTTGCTGTTGTTGTTAAATGGTATAATACTTATTGGCCATGGGCTGGTCGGTCGTGTTCTTAGGAGTGCCGCTCCAGGCCGAGTCCCAGTCCGGTCCAGGTAGGTTCAATGTACGCCTGAAGAAGCCTAAAAGAGCCTCAAGAATTGCTCAAAAGCAACGCTCAGAGACTTAATCGGAATCTTGACAACAATCAGCCGAACAACAGCAACATTTAAAGTTATCAACTCTATAATAATGTTGTTGATAGATTTGTTGTAGGCTGACATTTAATGATTCACTGCAACTGCCTATTTTTAATTTTTTTTTTAAATTTTTTTTTTTCGCGACAACATTGAAAACTTGAGCAGATTCTGAACAAAGCGAGAATTGTGACCTTCGTAGCTGTTTTCACGATTTCCGGTCTGTGGATCATTTCATGATAGTATTTTTAGTATTCAGCGAGTCAGTCTTCAATCTTAAAGTTCGAGTAGTGCATAATTAAGTTTGGAAGTTGTTTTTTAGCAACAATTGGAGGTCTTTTTTTTTCATAAATTTATAGAGCAACTCGTTCAAGTGTGAAGCCCCAAAATGAACGAAGCTGAATTAACTGCATACTAAACAGATCATTCAGAAGGACAAAGATCTTCAAATCGAACTAAGCAGGAAGATAAACGGAGATCTAACAATTTGAAAACAAAGTTTATAGAGCAGGAATAAGGAATACTAATTATAATAATAATAATATGAGCATAAGTATATAAAAGTGAAATTATAAATACTTACAAAAAAAGAAAAGCTTTACTAAGATCTGTCTCTTCAAAGGAACAAAACTATTAAATCATAAAAAGGTAAAGAGAACGCTGAAGTTTACTTTAAATTTAATTAAAGTAGTTAAATAAAATGAAGAACTTCCTACAGTTAAGCGAGGCATAGGAAAATTTATGATAATAATTATTTATATATTAAATAATTTATCTCAAATCAAAATTAGAAATAATATTGAAATTTAGTTTTCTTAAAAAAACTTGATATTTCTAGTATATGCAGGCGAATTTTTACTTTGCATAAGTAAGTTATGAGAACGCTGAAGTTTACTTTTAATTTAAATAAATAAAATGAAGAACTTTCTCTAGTTAAGCGAGGCATAGGAAAATTAATGATTATAATATTTGATATATAAAATAATTTATGTCAAATCAAAATTAAAAATAATATTGAAATTTAGTTTTCGAATTTCTACTAAAAATAGGCGATAGAAAAGATTAAAAAAATATTATAAAATATTAATAAAGTTAAAATACGATCATAATATTTTTAAAAAATTCAAATTTTAAATAAACTTTATTTAATTTGGTTTAAAAAATGTGTGTGATAATTATTTAATTATGAATTTCTAGTGCAAATTGGAATTTTAACATAATTTTTTTTTTCTTATTATTAAAGACAAAAAAAAGTGATCAAATTAATATTTGTAAAATATATAAAATTAAATTAAATTTTCAGTATAACCTAACAAAAATATCTATGAATTTTCTATACAAAGACTTGCTTTTTTTTCAGACTATATATAACTGACACTCCCGTGATCTTCAGACCAAAGGTAATGCCCAAGGTCTCATTCTCGACATTCTTCGCGTTGCATCAAGTTGAGATTTAGAGTTTTTGAAAAGAGTTGAACGCATCGTCTTTGCAATGAATCAAATCTTATAATGAGTCGGGTTTTCTTTGGGTCAAATCTTGAGTCTGCAGTCTGCAAAAATGTTTGATCATAAATCTTGACGGGGTGCCACAAAAGAGCAAGAGACGAGACGAGACGAGACGAGACGAGACGAGACGAGACGAGAGGAGAGGAGCTGGCCAAGTTAAGCTGAGCTGGCCAATACAAATCGACCCCCTGTTGCTGTCTAATGACTGTCCAGTTGCAGTCAGTTCACTCAATCAATCGATCAATCAATCAATCGTGCAATCAATGCGCCATTGAAATTATGCAGCATCGCCCAACCTCCAAGCTAAAGTTTCTCTCTCTCTCCCCCTCTCTCCCCATCTCTCTCTCTCTCTTGCAAGTGCAAAATTAATATGATGGAAAAACTCAAATATTGATTATTAAATTGTGATCAAGTTTTGTAGTCAGTATTCGTTATTCACTATTCACTACATGGTATTCAGTATTCAGTATTCGGTATTCAGTATTTAATCGCGTTGTAGTTTTTGACCCACTTTGATTTGTTGTTGTTGCTGTTTCCTTTTTGCTGCTCTTTCATTACAAAATTTGTTTAATTTTAAATTGTTTAACTTGAAATTGAGTCACGGCGTCTGACTGCGCAGTCGGCAGCGACGTTGGCAGCGACGTTGGCAGCGCAGCCTCGAGAAGTTACATAAAATGGCATTAAAACGATTCAAAGATTGAGTTGTGGGGAACAAGCATAACGGCTAAGAGAGACAGAGAGAGAGAGGGGGATAGAGGGAGAGACAAGCTAAAGAGGGGGTGGAGGCGAGGAGTGGTGAAGAGAAGGAGAGAGGGAGAGGGAAGAGGGCAAGTCTGCCCCCAGGTGAAAAACCTGATGCGAACAGACATTTGGCATTTGCATGCTATCAAGCATATATATGTGAGTGTGTGTGTGTGTGTGTGTGTGTGTGTCGATCAGGTGAAACAAGAAGAAGAAGAAGACAAAGCAGAAAAAGAAGAAGCAGCGCTGCAGTGACAGACAGATCCGAACCGAACCGAAGCAATCCAAGCGATCCCAACTGAACCAAAACTGTAAAAGGTGAACAACATTTTTGTCTTTGTTTTAACACGCTTCCCTGTCTCTCTCTCTCTCTCTCTCTCTCTCTCTTTCACCCCCTCTCTTCGCTCTGACAGTTGCTTGTTTTTCACTTTTCTTGCCTGACTTTTTATGGCATTTAACACTTTGACATTATTGCCACAGTCAAGTCAAGAAACAAAGCTCGATGATCATCAACATTGATCATTGATCATTCATCATTGATCATCATTCAATTCAAATGCTGCATAACTTGACTTGATCTTCCGTCTTCTGTTTCACATTCTTCCCCCTCGCTGCCTCCCTTCCTCACCTTCCTTATCACCAATGACAACTTTATTAAAATGATATTTGGTATTTGGTAATTTGATAATTTGCATTTACTCAAAGCTTAGGCAAACTTGGTCTATTTTTTATGGCCTGACCATAATGCTCTGATAGCTCTTGGCTTCAAACTCTATCTCTAGTCACTAGCTGAAGCTCAAGGCCAACAGCAGACGTCAGTCTCAGCATTCAGCATTCAGCATCAGCGTTAAGTGCGTCAGCCTTAGAGGCAGACAACTTTGTATGTTAACTAACTAGTTGAACTAGATATTTGTGGCTCAGCAACCTGGTTTGAGTTCGAATATTGAGATCGAGATCGACAGACAGAGAAAGAAAGAGCAATTCTTCTAAACTAACAGAGAACTTGTGGTATTTAGCATCTTTAGCCAGAATATCTAATTCTGTTGTCGAGTTAAGAATTGATATTGTTTAAATTATGAATCATATTCTTTAGACTGTCATTCTATTCAGCAGAATTACTATGATCTGTGTGATGATCGACTCAATCTTATGTCTCTTTTTATGTGTCTTTTAACTTCTTGAAAGTAAAAGTTCAGAATCAGTGATCAGTTTGATAAAAATGGAGATCGTTGAAAACTGATGGGTCTCTAAGAAAGGTTTTCGTATGAGAGATCGGTGATTAGATCATCATAGAGATTGATATGATTATCTAGATAAAGATCAATATGATGAACAAAAGTAAAGATCGATATGATGATCTTATTGAAGCCTACTATCATGATGTAGATAAAGATCAATATGATAATCTATAAAATGATCAATACGATGAACTTGAAAAAGATCATAATGATGATCGGGTAAAGACCGATATGAAGATAAATAAAGTTCGCTTTGATGATGTAGATAAAGATCTCTATGATGATTAAAATCAAGATCAATATGATGATCTATTTAAAGACCTTACAAGCAACATCTCTTCACTTCTCTTTTTCCCTTTTTCTAAATATCTGCAGTTAGTAAGCTCAAGTTTGAGATCTTTTAAATGGGATTAGCGATCCCTGATAAAATTATGTTGCATATTAAGAGATCAGTTCATTCTAATGATCAGTAAGAACAACGATCTCGGCAAAGAGTGCTCCCAATCTCCACAGCAATGAATATTTGTGATCAGTTGAAATACACAGTGATCGTGAGTAGCAACAAGTGATCGCTGATCACTGATCGGCGAATAGTAACTGGTGTCTAGTGGAAACTGGAAACCAAATACCGATAAAACCGCAATTGTGATGAGTAAGTTGAGGTGTTCGTGATCTACTTGTCAACACCTACACGATTTTTGGGCATTTTTTTTTGGGGTTTACACTTAATAACGGCCGCTTCGAGTCGCTGGTTCCGGTTTCCAGTTGCCGTTTGCCGCTTGTCGTTTACCTTTTGGCTTTTGCCGTTTGGTGTTGCGGTTAAGTGATCACCGATCGTTGATCGTTGATCGTTGGTCGTCAGGTTATGCATTTGGCATGCGGCATGTGTAGTAAGTATTATCGACTGTGGCTCTGGCATCCATTTAGCCTACAGTGTTAACTAATTATGTGTGGCCAGCACTTTCAGGGAGCGAGAAGGCTCGGGGGTGAATAGGAAATCGAATAGATTTGCCGCTGACGTAAGGCGAACGAAAGACAAAATTGATAATAAAAACAAAATGATGATGGGCACAAAATTGTGTTTGTGGTTCGCTTGATTGGTGAAAAGTTTTTGGCATGTGAGTTGCATAGTATTTATTTGTAGTCTTCGATGTTGTTATGCTTGTTACTGTTGTATTTTTTTTTTTTTTTTTTTTTTTTTTTTGGTTTGTTTTTGTAGCTGTGCATGAATGGAAAGTGCACTGAAGATTCGCCATCTATTCGTAATTGTGAAAGAAAGTTGTTGAATGAACCAAGGCAATTAGCGACAAACACACACACAAAACACACACAAAACACACACAAAAAACACTTTGGATTCAAATCCAAATGAAAATTGTCTTTGACTTTAGTTACTCTTAAACGATAGTTCAAGTTATTGAGAGTTGACTATAATATTATACCACCAAAGCTAACCAGTTGGTAAGTCTACATACCAAATTCCAACATAATGCTTCAATTAGATCCAGAGATATTATTCCGAACCACCTAAAAAACGTTTAAATCGTTTAAATTGACAATTTGTTGACTAAAAAAGTCATAAATGATTGATTTCTATGATCTAATTTATTGCATTTGCATTTCATACCCATATATCTTCGGTAAAAGAAATTTCTATTTAGAAAATATCTGGATCTGCATAAGATAACGTATTTTCTACTTGCATATCAAATTTCAGCAGGATAACCTCAACAGATCCTGAGATATCACTCTGAACCACTTGTAAGAATAATTGCTTCAGTGTTTATTTATCATTACAGATATGGTATTGGCAATTTTCCGCTCAAAAATTTGCGGAATCGAAGATGGAACTGAATATGGAATTGAAGTGGAAATTGAAATTAAATTTCCACTTCCACTTTGAAATTGAAGGCATAACTCGGAATCACAGGCCATCATTCCCTGACCAAAGCTGTACGCTCAAGTCTCATCGTTTTCTAAAAATACCAACAACAACATTAAAAACAAAAACAATGACAACTACAACTACAACTACAACAACAACAAGAAACAAGTGGGCGACTGACAATTTCAAGGCTAATTGTGTTGGCCATTTGTCCAATTGGCCTGCTCGGATCTGGTACAGTATCATGAAGATCATGTGATACAATCTTCGCATACTTGCAACAAGTTGTTGTCAGTGTTGCTGTTAGAAAACTCGTTGTCTGCGACGACGACTTTCATTATTCGAATGCGAATCGATTGAACAATCGATGAGTGTTTTTGGAAATTGGCAAAAGCAAAGAAATTGCCGGCAATAAATACACTCGTACAATACAATGACAACAACTACAACAATAGTGAGTGTGAGTATACTCATGAGTACACTCGCATTAAACAGCGCCAAACGAAATGCAGTTAAATGGCAAAGACCGTGAAAACTTTAGACGAAAACTCTGAAAAAACTTAACATTTGCCCGCTGAATACCCTATACTGTGAACACAAAATGAGCATAGTAGTTTTGTGATTTAATTTGTATCATCTGCGGAAAAATTGTATTGACTAGAGGATAAGATATGATAAGAAAAGCGATTTAATTGAAGTTAGACTTTTGTTTTTTAAGATTATCATGTATTTGACTCTATCTCTGGATATCTTTATGATATTCAGCTGAAATTTTATATAAAGCTTGTATATAAGTAGTACAAAAAGGTTTTGTTCTCAAAACATTTTTTATACGACAATTTTTGGTTAGGTTAAAAAATATTCAACGATAAAGAAACTAGATTTTATTTATAGTAAATTATGAGATAATTGTACCTTTTGCTTAAAAAATAAGTAATAGGGTATTTTGTTTTTATTGTATTCTTTAGAACTGTCTTTAATAAAAAATAACAAAAATTAAGACATTAATACAAATTGTAAAAAACTTATGGCTATACTCTTTCTTAGATATAGCTTATTTAATAACGACTTTTGACAAAGATCTATTTTTTATAGGTTTTTGTCATAATTTGTTGATTTTAACTACTTTCTGCTATTTCTACTGATCTTCTACAATAAAAATAGTATAGAATAGTTACAAATATTTACAGGGTATACAAGTTTAGTGCAGTTTTTTGTCCTAAGTTTCGAGCTGTTTTTTTTAGCAACTTTGCTTACCATTTTTACTCGCGTTTGTCATCAATTGGAAATTTGTGCGAAAATTGATGAATGCTGATCAAAGTGTTGCAACAACAACACATAACAACAACACAAATAACAACAATAATAATAATAATAATAATAATAGTAACAACGGTAACAACACATAAAAATAACACTTCACTAAGCGCTCTTTTCACTTTTTATTGGCGCCCTTTTTAAAAAAAAATAGTGGTAATAATAATAAAAATTAAAAAAAAATAAATAAATAAATAAATGCATTTGTTTGTCTTTGTTTAACGTTTTGTTGTCAGGCTTTAGATAAGCAACAGCAAACACAACATTGTTATTAAAATCCAGCGAATGTTGCATATGTGTGTGTGTGTTGTCTATTATGTTTTATTTTAAGTTTTTAGTTGTTTATGTTTATATTTGCAACACACACACTCGCACACACAACATTCACTCTCTTCTGACTTGCGTTGCGTCTTCTGCTCCTCATATAAAAGCATCAGGGCTTGACTATCTGTCCATCAGTCAGTCAGTCAGTCAGTTTCACTTCCTACAACCCACTCACACACACACACACACACACACACACACACACACACTCTCTTAAGTATGCACAGAGCTCTTTAAACGCGTCCAATTACCTCAACAGACTTTCCGTTAATGTTTCGAATTTCGAAAAACTGGCAACAGAAAAACCAAAAGCCAAAAAAAAAAAACATAACTCCACATATATGTACACAACATACCCACACACACACACATACGTATTTATGTATGTACTATATGTATACATAATATATGCCAAAGTGAACTGTTGCCGGGAATGGAAGTTGGAATTGGGCATTGGGATTGCAGCTCGGCACTATGGCAACAATTCCTTATTTTTTTTCTAAAAATTGTGCATTTTTAATGCAAATACAAAGAAAAATCCTTTGACCATAATGTTGCATACCACAAATGTTAACATAACAATTCTATTTTCAATTACTCACTCTTAAAGTCAGCAATGTTGCAAACACAGTTGCCACATTTAGTACATTTGTGCCAAAAACTCGGCTGTGTTCTGATTGTTCCTATAACAGCTATAGTATTACGATCTTGGTCATTTTTGGTCAGCGAATCAGGAGAAATATACATCTTATATTTCTTAAGTTTTATTAAAATACTTTGGAAAGCAATAAAGTTTTTCATACTTGGTGTAGTTAAAACAATTATTCCAGTTCCTATATAATATTATCCGATTTCGATAGCTTTTCATTTTTAAAGTTTGGTCCGCATTGCTTGAAAAAAAAAAACAAAAATTTGTCTATATTCCTATTAATATATTGCAATATATTATTTCTATTATTTTACCAACTACACTTTCTACACAGAAAAAAATTCAATTCTAAAACTAAAGCTTAAAATTCTAAATTTTAGCATGTTTTTTTAAGTATGGATTTAGGTTTGTATTGTTTAATTAGAATAATATGAGAACGACTCAACGTTAAAAAAGTCAAAGAAGCCTGAAGTAATATTTGATCTTATTTAAAAAAAAAATTTACACTAATAAAAAAAATGTTCTAATATCAAGATTTTGGTCTCAGAACTAAGATTTTTGATCTAAAAAATGCGTCGAGAACGTAAAATTCTTGAATTAAGTGAACACATCTTGGTTTTAAGAACATTTTAAATAAGACCAAGTTCTTATATTAAGAATAAATGTTCTTAAAATTAAAATCATAAAATAAAAAAACAATAAAAGTTTTAAAAATTAAAATCATAAAATAAAAAATAATAATTATTTTTTAATTATTTTTTATACATATTATTCTTTCTTAACAATTTAATAAATGTTATTTTAATTTGTTACGAGTGGGATTCGAACCGCCGCCTACTGCTTCACAACTGAAGCGGATTCTCTAACCTGAGCGCTGCGGGGCCACCATTTTTTTTTATATGAAATAGTACATTTTTATACTTTCCTAACAATTTAACAATTCTTATTCTTATTTTCTTAGTTTTAAGATTTTTTAGATTTTTAATCTTAGTTTTAGTAATTTGGTCTTAAAATAATCTTATTTTAAGAACTAAATATTTAAGATAAATGATCTTGATTTTAGATGTTGTTCTTATTTTTCAGTGTACAGATCCCCGAAAGTTAAAATATTACTCGGAGTAGAATGATTTTAGTATGAATGAAGTATTTTGTAATTCGCTTAGTAAAAAATTGGGATAATCGTTCTTTTGACATTGTTTTTTTTTTTATTGATTTTATTCCGGAATTTTCGAAATTCTTTTTCTGTGTATTGATATTAAAAGGCTAAGATAAAAAAAGACAAAAAATCTTGCTTCGTTAGAGAGTTTTTAATTAATTCTAAAATAAAATAATGAAAATTCCCATAGTGCTGAGTTGGGGGTGCGTGTGTGTGTGTGTGTGTAGGTGCAGTGTGCCATGAAGTCAGAGACTCACACACACACACACACATACACACACATACAGTGAGAGAAACATAGGACAAAGCTTAGCAGGCTGCAAGTTTGTCGGGGATCGAAACTTGGACTGAGACTGAGACTGAGAATTGGCGACTGAGACTTGGACTGAGACTTGGACTGAGACAGAGACTTAAAGTGAGACTCAGACTTGGTTGACTGCCTCGTGGCTGTTGCCAACTGTTGCACACGTCGTCGTCGTCGTCGTCGTCGTCGTGGCGAGACCAGAATTGTTGATTTTGTAATTGTTGTTTGTTGCATTTGTTGTTACTTCAGTTTTTATATATTTTTACGTTGCGGTTTCTATATTATTTCTTTCTTATTTGTTGTTTTTTATGTTTTTATTGCAGCGAGCTAAACTTGTTGTTGCCTTTTTTATTGTTATTGTTGGCTATTGTTGTTGTTGTTGGGCAAGTGAAGCAGCCAAAAGACAAAGACTGTCACGAAGATCATTTGAGATTGGAATGGAATGAGTCATGAGTCGCCTTGCGGCACATTCACCTATAAGAACTGAGTGCACTTAACTGAATAGTTGAATGAATCACAAATCAATTGACAATTATCAATTACCATAGAACTTCCGTTCAAAGACCTAGAAAACTGCATGCCAATTTATATTTATTATTTAATTTGCTTAAATAAATTTTATCTTTAATTGTTTGCATTTATTTTTATTTACAATTATCTAAATTATTTTTAAATAAATAGAAAAACATTCAACATTATTTTTATATGAATTTGTTAAGGTATTTTATTACAATATTTTTTTTATTCATAAATTATTTTATTTAACAATTAAATTCATTTATTTTATTTTTTGCTGACTAATTTATTTAATATTCTCTAATTTTAATCCAATTTCTTTAAATTCCTGCTCATTTCCGTTACAAATTATATTTCAAATATATAGCAAACAGTTGTTGTCACGCTGCCATGCTATGTGTGTGTGTGTCTAAGCTTCAGCTAAACATTACATTTCGTTAACAGTGCTAAGCGGTTAGGTGTGTGTCTAAATAAGCCATGCTGAAGCGGTTATGCATGCGTCTAAAAAAGCGTTCGTTAAGTGAGCTAAATGGACTAAGAGAGCAACGCTTAAGAAATTGCTCTTAAAAGTATACTCTTATACTGCATGCAATGGCCGCCTTAGCATAGACGCAAACCAAACGCCAAGTGCTACAAACACATCCAACAAGTTCCATATATTTAACGAAACTGTGTCTATGCTAAGTATGTTTTGTAAGTTGTGTAGCACAGTTTTAGGCGGCTGTTTGAAAAGTTTTCTTAAATTTAATTAAGATCAGATAGAGCTATACAGTTTTGAATAAAATGTTTTTCTTTATGGTTTAGAAATGCAAACACAGCTGAAAATGTGAATCATGTAGTTTAGTTTTGATTGATTTCATTTTTATAGACTTTGATCATTTCTTGTTAATAATTGTTAATTGGTAATGGTAACTGATGGCTGACAACAAGCTGCAATTGCTGAGAGACAGGTTTTCCCCCTAGAGATTGTTGTAGTTGTTGTAGTTGTTGTATTTGTTGTTGTTTCTTATCCAGAGATCAAGATGACATCATGCGCGGTTTGAATGAAATCGATCGCATGAATGACCTAATAAAATACTACAATACAATACACAATACAATACAATGAATGCCATGAATCAACAACAACAACAACAACAACAGCAACAGCAATAACAACAATTTACCATTGAAATTGCACCCAAATTGCAACCCTTCAATTAGACAGAGGGGTGGCAGGGGGGGGTGAGTGGGTGGTGTAGGGGTTTGTCATTTGCCAGACTCACGCTTTGAATTTCATCAGAAACAGACGCTGTGTCGCCAGTTTTTCCCATACCTCTCTTTCTCTCTCACTCTCTCTCTCCCTCTCGCTTGCACCCTTGCCATACCCTTCCCCCTCCTCCGTGGGCGTCAATTGGACAACGCGTGACGTGAACACTAAACGCAGTGTTAATTAATTGCAATCGTAGCAATAAAATATTCCAATTCGTTTAATCATTCTTTAATTGCCCATACAAAGTGAATACACACACCACACGATACACAGCACAACACGATCCACAGTTCAACAAGCGATCCAAAAATGAGCCAACCATTCACCGTTATTGCTGCACACCCACCCAATAGACAATTTGCCATTTCAAATTCGCAATTTCCAATTTCAAATTTCAAATTTACGAATGCAATCAACAGTTCATCACTTTCGACTTTCGGAGTAATTTCTATTACGCATTTCTCCACCACTGTGACGCCTTTTATTTTGTGGCAATGTTTATCATTATCTTCCACACACACACACTCACACACACACACCCACACACTCATACTACCACCCACTGTTCCGTTAAAGAGTCAGAGCATTAAGTCATTTATAGTCCAAAGCACCTCAAACTCAGCAGCTGACGAACAAAACGACGGTCAATTGATTGAATCACACACACACACACACACACACACACGCACACGCACACTCAGCACTGCACAGCAGCGATCATGACTATCAGGATACCCTGTAATCAATTGAAACTCCAACCTTTTTTCAGCCTCTTGCTTCTTATAAAGCAGGCACTGCAAATAATTGCTATGAATTAAAAAAAATTGAACACAAAACAATATAAATAAAAAAATTGCATAATAAAAATTATTTTTAGTTTTTATAATAAGAAAATAAAATAATAAAAAAATTAACAATAATTATTAATATCCATTTTTATTATAAAAATTAAAAAAAATTATTATTCTCAATTGTTATTTTAAAAATCAAAATTATTATAAAAATTTAAGAATAAGCATTCAGTGTAAATATCAATGCCTTAAATATCCTCAATATACGTCCTTTAAGGTCGTATTGAGTCACACATCATAAAAATTTTTAGATTTTTGAAAAACGCCACTTGGTTCAAAAAATATTTACATTCAATTTTTATTCAATTTTTATCTTTAAATTTTGATATTGACAAATAATTTTTTTACTTTGATTTCCATGATAAAAATTTAAATTAATAATTATTTTTAATTTTTAATAAAATAAAAATTTAAATTCATTGTTATTTTTCAACTTTTTTATAAAAATCAACAAATAATTTTTATTGTATAATTTTTATTTTACAAAATATAACTGTTACAAGTATGCAAAAGTTGCCGAAGAATTGCATTTCGATATCACAATATGCTTAGCCAAGACACAGTCATCGATAACACTGTTATATGTCACTTACTTATGTACATATTTATCACATTATCACATTTATCAATTGAAAGTAGTTAGAACTGTTTGTGTTTGCACTAAAAATTAATCCAAACAATATGGGAAATCAATTTAATCGAATCAACCCATCGATAATGTGTTGCCCATGCAATTGTTATCGACATAGTAAATTTTGATAAGCAAATTGTACTATCGGTTATGTGTTATTCGTACAATTGTTAGCAAAACGTGATATCGCTGTTATCGAATTGTTCTTATCGATAACGTGCTAGTCGTGCAGTTGTTATCATAATAGAAAATCACTTGTATCTTTTTAGTTATGGCTGAATGGACAGAAAATTTATTCAAACTATGCTAGAAATCACATTAACCGATTTGGAGTATCGATAGTTTGATAGTTCGATAGTTGGTATCGATAAAAAATTGATCAATAAATGTCTATGGAGAAAAAAAAATAATTCTGAAAAGTATGTCAACAGTTATGAATTTATCGATACATGTCTTATATCAAATTTTTTTTCAAAACTAACCATCTTTAAATTTTTTTACAAGAAATCTATAAGTAATTTATATCAATTGGAGTAATTGCCATGAATTCTGCCAATTCTAATGCAGGCTGAAAAGTCAGTTGATTGATAAATAATTATCATTTCTAGGTATTCCCCAAATTTCGATAAGTATTTCCAATGTCAAAATCAAATAAATTAGATTTCGAGTAAAGAAATTTGTTGTATGTTGTAGTTTTTATCATGTTTGTGATGTGATTCCCATAAGTAATACGAGCACATAGACAACTAGATAACCATCCTAATATAATGGTGTGTGTATGTGTGTGTGTGTTCCAGTTGTATTATCAGTCATATCAAAAAAATAGATAACTCAAAAATTGTCAATTGCGACAGCTGTTTTACAATTGTCTATGGAGAGATCTGTATTAGATAATTTGCCACATTTTGTTGCATTAGAGGGTATCCGCATCGATATTCTGGCATTTTCCATTTCCCAGAATTTTAAAATGAATGCTCAAAAAATCGAAATGGGTTTATAATGGAGAAACTCGTAATTAGAATCGAATAAAAAGGCGCAACTAAATAAACGAAATGTAAATCAATTTACAATTTGAATTAAAATTAATTTTTTTTAACTGCGCCCACCAACAGCACAGACTAGACGAGGGGGCTGAGCATTAAAAGGGGGTGTGGTCAGAGAAGGGGGCGCAGCTTTGTTCATACTCATACGCCATGTTGGCCAATTGACGTTGTAAAAACGTTGGTTAATAAAACGCTTAAAGCTAAACGATGTTTGGTGTCATAGATTATTACCCAAGGCAATACCCCCCCCACTCCACTCCACCCTGACACGCTGCCCGCATGTGGCTGAGAATACCCTGTAATATACATTTCATGCCAAGATTACTTGCCTTATACAAAACCTTAGCAACTAGAGATATTTATATATGTCAATTTGTTTCATCGACTTGCTCTATAATTTTTATGATATATAGATCTGATTTCAGATATACCGTTTCTTAAAGCGACCTATTGAGATATTCTGAAAGTTTCATAAAGATTCCATGTGTTGTTCAGGATACATTTTTAAGAATTGAGAATGTTTTGCCTGTTTATAGCAAACCGAATGGTTTGTACCGGTACTCCTTCGGTACATTTATCCAAAAAATATTATTAAGTGTCAGTATCAGTATCAACATGTTTCTTATAAAAAAATAACAAAAATGCTGACTTGTAAGCTTTGCTAGGTCAAAGGTTTGACCAACTTCCAACTGTGATAACTTTGCCAAAACTGATCCGATTTTGAAGCGGAATATCATTTTGATCATGATTTGGCCTCTAAATTCATTTTGTATACAAATTTAATTAATTTTGTAAATAAAATTATTTTCCTCTAGATCATGGGCTTGATGCTAAGGGTCCCCCCTTTGAAATTTCGAAAATTCAAAATTTTAAATTTCAAGTTATCACCTTTAATCAACTCCTTATATCGTAATTAGTATAAAACAACACTTTAAATTTGATTTTGAGACCTTTCATTTTTCTGTAAAAAATCATGTCAAATCGGACAGAAATTTTGACTTGTAAAGTAGCTAGGTCAAAGGTTCGACCAACTTCAAACTAACATAACTTTGCCAAAACTGAACTGATTTTCAAGCGGAATATCATTTTGATCATGATTTGGCCTCTAAATTCATTCTGTATACAAATTTAATTAATTTTGTAAATAAAATTATTTTCCTCTAAAACATGGGTTTGATGCTAAGGGTCCCCCCTTTGTAATTTGGAAAATTGAAAATTTTAAAACTCAAGTTTTTACTTTTAATCGACTCCTTGTATCGTAATTAGTATAAAACAACACTTTAAACTTGGTTCTGAATCCTTTCATTTTTTTGTAAAAAATCATGGAAAACTGGACAAAAATATTGCCTTGTAAATTGGCTAGGTCAGGTTGGACCAATTTTAAACCTCCATAATTTTGTCTAAGAGTACAGGGTATTTGCCAGTCAGTCTGTGTGGCGCTGTGGCATTCTAACTAGCTGAGATTTCGTATTGTTTTTATGGGGATTTGATGATGTGTGATATATGACACGCAATGAAAAGCACAAAACATTATTATGCAAATGCGACGCTTTGTTTTATGGCCCATAAAAGTCATAAACTTGGTCTGTGGCACGTTCGAGTTGCCAGGTTGCAAGTTGCCGAGTTGCCAAGTTGCCGAGTTGCCAAGTTGCCGAGTTGCAAGCAAGTTGTGGCAAGTTGGCGGCTGTGGCAAATTAATTGCAGCTAATTACAAGCAACAGCCGCTAGTAATGCCACAATCAGCAGCAACAGCAGCAACTGCAACAGCAGGGATCACGGAGACCACACGTGCTGTGGCATAAGCCTAACCCCTTGCCACATGCCACCAACCAACCCCCCATCCTCCCACTTTATCCTCTTTTATGAACGTTGAAAAACCCGGAAGATGATGCTGCACAACTCATGAGCTTGTCTAACTGTCAGAAGAGTGGAACAGAGAGAGAGAGCGAGAGAGAGAGAGAGCGAGAGAGAGAGAGAGGGATTGTGGCAGCTAGAGAAATGGCATTGCGTTGATTAAACCAAGTTGCAACACACATTGCAGCAACACATTGCCACATTGCAACATTTGCAACATGCGCGCAACAATAAATGCAGTTTCATTGAAGTTAATCAGGCATCGCCCAGTCAAACAGTCAAACAGAAAAACAGACAGACAGACAGACAGACAGACGGACGGACAAACAGACAGTCAAACAGTCGCTGAACCCGGCGCCGATCTTGTCAAGCGTTTTGCATAAGAAAACAACCAGTAACAACAGCAACAACAACAACACATAAAACAAATTAACAAATTGAATGAAGCATTGAGTGAAGTTACAACTCAATACACTGACAAAAACAGCAGCTTAAATTGAGTTTAAAATTAAAACAGATATTGATATAATTAACATCGATAAATATAACAATATTCAAAGAAAATATATATAAAACTAAATAACATATATATATATATATATATATATATATATATATATATATATATATATATATATATATATATATATATATATATATATATATATATATAACTGAATATAATTGTCATCTCTTAAATCATTTTCATATTTTATGCACTTTTAAAAATGCACATTTAAATTATGCTTTATTAAGCACATATTAAGCTGACATATCCAGTATAATAGTATCTATATATACTTATCCTATATTCATAAGCACAAAAAGAATAACCCGAAAATCATATTTTATTTATTAAAGATTGATTTCAGCTAGAGTTCTTTTTAAACTTATTTATTATATAAGATTGTTTTGTTTTTTTGTTTAACAAAATACTTTCATTTTGAAAATTGTATACTTTATTTAAGCTAGCATGTTTTTCTTTAAAATATTTTTTAGAGGAAATTAAATAATTGCTCTACTTGTTTTATATTTTTGGACTATTTTTTGTAACTTCAGTAATTTACACAATTAGTTTTTTAGATACTTTAATATTCTCAATTTTCATTTAATAAACAAGTATTAAAATTAATAATAATACAATTAATAAAATTCTCAACCCTCATTTCAATAAAATATCTGCTTTGAACAGTTAGAGTTAAAGTGCAGGTTAATGCATATGAGATTTCTTTAACATGTAGATAAAAAAAATTAAGTTTCTCTCTCTGCAAAGAATTTAACTACAGATAATTTTTATTTTAATATAAAACCTGCTTTAAGCACAGGTTACTTGTTGTGAGTTGCTTGTTGGAGTTAACATGAGCTTAAAGAACTGATATATTTTTTTATAAAGTGGCAACTCTATACATTAAATTTAATTCTATAAAAGAATTTGAAAACAACACTCATGTACTTTTCGTTTAACAGAGTGTAATTCTCAACTTTCAACCGCACTTAACGCATTTCATTGTCAGCGTTGCCACCCGGTTGCAATGTCCACTGTTACTATTGACTGTTGCACAGAGTTTCGCTCAGTGTACATTGTTGGCTGATAGGGTCAGCTGCTGTGGCATGTTCTCATTTAATTTTTCGCAAATGTTTCTTATTTTTTTTATTGGAATTTATTGTGGACATATGCATATTTATGTTGTGCTCGTTGTTGTTGTGGTTGATGTTGTTGTTATTGTTGTTGTGTTGCATTAAGATGCAGCAGCTCCGATAATGCCATTTGTACTTATTCCTCTCTGTTCCTGCCATTTGAATTCAACTTCAAATTGAAATTGAAATTGAAATTGAAATGACTTTGTTGCAATGTCGTCCAATCAAATTCTCATTTCGCTTTGGCGCCGCCATTGAATTGTCTACCAAAGTCCCCTCCACCCTTCCCCTCCACCCCTCACCATTCCCCTTGTGACAAAAGTTGTCAGATAATCAGCTGCAAGCTGATTTGCAGTAAATATAATTGCTGATAAGCTCAATCAATTGAATATTGAACAGTCTCATTAAAGCTAAAATCTGCACTCATTTTATTTGTAGAATGATTCACTCACTCTTAAGTGAATGGACATGAATACTTTGCGTTTTTATACGTAACTGAGTGTGAATTAAATTTGTATATGTAGTGAGAGTAACGGAGTAAAGATTGACAAGTTCAAGTCTTAACTAAGCAGGAAGATAGTTCCTTTCTTTCTTCTTAGCTTCCTCATGTTTCCTTTCTTTTAACATCTTCTTTTCTTTCTATTACTACTTTCCTAACTTCCTTTCATCTTCCATTATTTCTTCTGACAATCTTTTTCAAATAAAGATTACTGATAGCTATAGCTAGCTATACCTATCTCTCATCTATATATTTATAATCTGTCTAAACATTAATACAACTACTTTTTCATTTCAGATGCAACCGGACTCCATATATAGAAATTTAACTGTGAATAATCGCTGAAAATCTTTTAAAATTTCAAGCTTAAATAACTAGCTGAAATTTCCAGATTAAGATTATAAAATATTTGCATAAATAAAGCCGACTCTTCTAGTTTAAATAACATTTTTATAATTTGTTGAGATTGAACTGACAACTTTTAGAAAATACATTCTTTTTTTATATAAAGAAAGCTTCCTAATAGGAATTTTTTATATAAAAATGTAATGCTGTATAATAAAATTTTCGTTGAGAAATATACAATTTACTATTGTTAAATTGTTTTTATAATAAAAACTGATCTCATTTGTATGTATTTAACTTTAACTTGGTACATATTTGTTTAGGCTGAATTGAAAAGTTTTGAATAATTATTATTATTATTGCTTGCAGATCAAATTTAATATTAAAGACAAATATTCTATGCAGTTTTTATGATTGGCACCTAAACGAGTATATACCCTATAGTGGCATCAGTTTCCGCTCTGATTTTTGATTGACACAAATCGTCAATAAAAATTTCCATAAATAAGTGCAGCCTAAACAATTGTCGGACAGTTGATGTCGATGGCCTTGTGGCAGCAACTCTTCCCTCATCCTCTCCCACTTCCTTTCTTTTTATACTCTGAGCCTATTGAAGATGGGAAATTAAAGGGTTTAATGTGTTTGGCAGAATGTATGTAACAGGCAGAAGGGGGCGTGGCAGACCCCCCAAAGAATATATATTCTTGACCAAGATCAACAGCCGAGTCGATTGAGCCATGTTCGTCTGTCCGTCTGTCTGTCTGTCTGTCCGTCCGTCTGTCCGTCTGTTTGAACGCGTCGATCTCAGAAACCATAAGAGCTAGACACTTTAAACTTGGTATGTAGGTTCCTTCATACCATTGGCAGATTAATTTTGTTTTTGTTTTTGGATTGGACCTCTATATCATATAGCTGCCATAGGAACGATATATTGAAAATGTAGTTTTAGTATGAAAAACAACTTGGTTTTTCGAGATATCTCAACTTATCTGACACAATATACATCTGTGAGGGTAATATGCATGCTGATCAAATTTGGTTCAAATCGGCCTACTATATCATATAGCTACTATGGCGACGCTCAGTCGAAAATCAAGTTTTAGTATGAAAAAGTTTTTTGGTTTTTGAGATATCTTAACCAAACTGATAGAATATGCATTGAAGTTGGTGTTAAATATTCTGGCCAAATTTGGTTCAGATCGGTTTGCTATATCATATAGCTGCCATACGAACAATTGTTCGAAAGTCAACTTTCAGCACAGGGTAGCCTACTGTCGAGTGTGCTCGACTGTAACCGCCCACTTGTTCCCTTCACTCTCCCTCGATGCATGTAAGAAGTTTTTCCGCTTTTCCGCCAGCAAGACACAGGCCGAAAGGAATTTCAGGCTGATTGGCAGCGTACGTGCGGGCGTGCTGCAATCTGGCCTAAACCAGTGGTAAGAGGGGGAGGGAGGAGCTGCCACAAAGAGGGGAGGGGGTGAATAGTGCGTTGTTGTGCCTAGTGTCAATTATAAGACATGCCACGGCAACAGACAGAGACAGCGACATACAGATAGAGACAGAGACAGCGACACAAGTTGGCCAAGTGCTTTGGGCGTAATTTATGCATGGCTCATGCAAATATTTACAGAGCTTCAGCACAGCGGCTGACAGTGAGAGGGGGCGTAAGAGGAGGGAAGAAGTAGGGGAATCGATCGATCGATCGATGGATGGTTGAATCGATCTATCGATGCCATCGATCAATTGCAAAAGTCGAGAAGCGAGAACCGAACCTAAATAAATGTCAAATAAATAAAATGAACAGGCAATAAAAGCTGACCAACAATGCCAAAAGAGTGCGGGAAGGGTGCGCGGGGCAGCAGGGTTGCCACTTCACTTCAAATGGAGGTGTGAATGTGGCCACTTTAATGAACACAATAAATCTTCATCACTTGCGAAAAAGCGAGTCGAATCGAATCGAATCGCATCGCATTGAAATGAATTCAACTGGCAACAAGTTGCAACTGAGTTGAGTGCCAGGGTTGCCAGGGTTACCACACTCACACAATTTCAGCGCTCACAAGTTGTAATTTATTGAATAAAAATGCACTTACAATTCAAACGAAACAATTTATGTACCTCTCGCTATCTTCCTCACTCTCTCTGTCTTTCTCTTTCTATGCCCCCCCTTTGGGGCGCCCCTGCTCTCACTTGACCCCCGCTAACCGCAAGCGTTGAGCGGAAAATTGAAACGGAAGCGTGAATTTTTGATTAATTGAAATGAAAATACACAAAAGCAACAAAAAATCAAACGAACGATTGAAGTCGACAGCTTGCATACGCAAAAATACCCTGTACTTTTTTATTCAGCGCAATAGTAGTCGGGAAATTCGTCGGAGTTTGTTCATTTCTGATTCGCAAGGATACAAAGAAGTGTTCGGGGCCGAAAGAGGGCGTGGCTAATATTTGAAACAAACTTAATCTGCGTGTGGTTTATAGAAATCTGTGTTGTTCTATCTCTAACAGTCTCTGAGATCCTTTTGTTCAAACGGACAGACAGACAGACAGACAGACAGACAGACAGACAGACAGACGGACAGACATACAGACATACAGACATACAGACATACAGACATACAGACAGACATACAGACATACAGACAGACAGACAGACAGACAGACAGACAGACAGACAGACAGACAGACAGACAGACAGACAGACAGACAGACAGACAGACAGACAGACAGACAGACAGACAGACAGACGGACAGACATGGCTATATCGACTCGGTTCTTGATGCTGATCAAGAATATATATGCTCTATAGGGTCGGAGATGCCTCCATCTCGCTGTTACATACATTCCAACAAACACAATATACCCTTTTACTTATTTTTTAAGTAACGAGTACAAAAAGACCTATTTTAACATTCCCATTTTTAAATTTGATCTACACTTTTGGGGAGATCCTAAAAAGAAACCCAAGACACCTTCCTAAAATGTGAGCCAATTTTTTTGTTTTCGAAATTTGTAAATTTTGTTTGTTTGTTATCAAAAAAATGCGTGTTCAGTAAATACTTTATCCTATAAGTTGTTAATAAAAAAATTCCTAGAAAAAGTTAAGACTTTATTTATTTATGGCTTCTAATTTACTTAGATTTGTGCAGTTAAAAAAAAAAACTCGAGGAATCTGTATTTCACTCACAGTCTACACAGCCCATTTGGTATTGCTTACAGGGTATACATAGTATTGTGTGGGGCGCCGAGTTTAAAATTAGCAATCGCACGTAATTGCCACATGGTGGGTGTGTCTCAGATGACCCCACCCCTCCCACTTGCCCCCTCAGTAGGTGAGGGGCAGAGGTTTAAGGAGAATATGAGAAAAGAGAGAAGGGGGTAGAGGGTAGAGAGTAGAGGGTAGGGGCAACATTGGCGTCATTTGCACTGACAAATAACTGAAGAGCCGCTGAGCTGTGAGAAATGATCTGTCAGACGACAATTATGCAACCCATTTGCCACTTGCCACTTGCCACTTGCCAATTGCCCAAATGCCATTTGAATTTCCCCACATTCCACATTCCACATCTCATATCCACTTCCCCTCATTCTTCCCCTCTCACCATTTAAATGGCCATCTCATTGCCAAATAGCTAGCGATAAATATGCAGCAAGTGTTGGAGCTAAATGCAATTTATCGATATATTTGGATCGTTTGTCAATCGATCAAGAGACATTACCATATATATTCAAGTCGATAAATTACATTTTATTTGCTGTCGCATCCGCTTAATTAACCCAAATGCATCACAGCCAATGACACGAGCTGCAAATAACACTTAATCTCACATTCCAAGATCCGAGAATCGCGACTCAATGATTTAATAGATATGCAGATTGTTTCAATCGTATACATTAAAATATATTGTAAAATGTTAATATAGAATTAAAAATAATATAATATATGTAAATAATCGATACGATCTGTTTTACTTTTTCCAAAGTAATGACAGTTCGAAATCAGAATTATGAAAAAAAGCTAAAGTGATTAAAAGAAAATTAAATTTTTGATGGAGAAATAAAAAAGAGGCCTAAAACTGATTGAATTGACATTACGCAATGAAATTAGTGAAAATTTGGCAAAGTTATGACAGTTTGAAGTTTGTTAAAAAATGTTTGGGGGCATGTATGAAATAATGGAAAAAATATTTAGTTTTCCAATTTTGATAAAGATTCAAAATAGAGGCCATAAAGTAATAAAATTGACATTCCGCAAGGAACTTGATTAATTTTGGACAAAGTTATGACAGTTTTAAGTTTACGAAATACCCTCAAGGGATAATAAGGAAAAAATAAGGAGTAATAGAAATAAATAGAATTTCTACAGTTAAAATCCATATTTTAAACATCTTGTAAATATGGCGCTTCTCAGTTATTTGTCTTTATCAGTGTCTCACTTTATGTTATATATTACAGGGTATACCCCACATATAAAGAACACATGTATCGAATACCATTCTCACATTCCGCTTCAGGGCTCTTTATTTATCACAGACCTGTCGTAGTCTTTGGTGATATCACTAAAAACTTGCAAATATTCCCAGTACGAGTTGAGGTTGATGATGGCAGAAGGGGTAGCGGTAAAGTCGGTGTTTTTTACGTGATTTAGCTAAGTAATTTGTGGGTGTGGGTGTGGCCTGAGGCTGGCCTCCCCATCTGACCCCAGCACGCGCCCAGTTGTGTCGGCAATGGCGACAATTGACATTCACCGTCGCAATTAATCATCATCACCGACTGATTGACAAACGAATCACAAATAAATCAAAATTCAAAGCAACAACAACAACAACAACTGCAACAACTGCAACATAAAGAACAATAACAAGAGTTATTGGCAGTGGGCACGTAATATGCAATTGCAGTTTCTGTAAAAAAGTGGAGCATACGCGAAGCAATAGATACCCTAGAAAATTTAGTTTGAAATTTGTATTTTAATGGTTGAAAAAAAATTATTAGATAGGGTATTCGCTTTGTAGCAACCACAAACTGCAGAACAATTAGTTAAGACTTTTAATAAAGCGTTATAAAATTTTACAGGGTATAACTTTAAATTAATCACTAAAAAATAGGTTAAAATTAATAACAAAAAGGATTTATTAGAAGATTTAAAATTGACAAAGTCCGAGAGTATTTAAATATTATTAAATTATGCAAAATTGTTGCTATAAGTCCCGAAAAAGCTCAATCAACAGAAAATATTGATAAATCCTATACTAGGGGACTTTGCCGCCTGCCCGTTTTGCTCACTAACGAATTGAACCTACTTCCAGTCCGAATTTAGCAAAAAACCCATATAAAGCACTTGAATTTGTCTCAGCTACGTTGTGTCAAAATTTCAACCTTCTTTGTCTTACCGTTTTGGCTGCACAAATATTATCAATTCAGTCAGGACTAAAAGTTTTTTTATAAATAGATTTATTTTGACGAAAGCTTAACTAAAGTTTTAAAATAAATAAATACATATATTAATAATAGCTTTCATTTGTTTCCATTGTAGTATTGGGGAAATTCCAGAAAATACACATTCAATGAAAGATATTGAAATATACCGTATTTTGACAAATGATTAACTGAAGTGTTAAGAATAATAACTAAATAAGAACGATAATCTATAGGTTTAGTTTTCAACTAAACAATGTCTAGAATTTTTTAAATGCTTTACAGGGAATGAAAGATAAACATTTTAACTTAACTTTGACAAATCGTTAACTACAATGCTTAAATAGATGAACATGTTTAGTATTTCATATTTATACAAATCGTTAAGAGCACGCCTTGTGCATTATAAACATTTTACAGGGTTTACAGGGGTATGACTATAAGGGTTTTCCTAAAAACTACTCTAAAAAGTGCTTTTAAATTGAATTTATGGAATGAAACAAGTATCAAGGCAAACCTTATTGTATACTAAGTGTTTTTACAGGGTATCTTGTGACTGACAGCACAAATCAGCGCCCGCACATAAATCAATCAATGGCTAAAATTGAAACCGACTCCGAATCGAACAGTTCCAGCGAACATTGTGATATTCGTAATCCTGTCCAGGGAATGGGAATAGGAATAGGAATGGGAATAGGGAATGGAACTGTGACTGTGACTTGAAACTGGGTGCATGTTGCAAGTGCGTGTCGCATCCATGTGGCAACAGATGACGCACGTTTCGGCTGTGCATTGTCGGGGAAAACCCTGTCGTGTGTTTTTCTTGAAAAACTCGAAACAATAACCTCAAATATTTTGGCAGTGCAATGATGAGAAGGGAGCGAGAATGAGAGAGAGAATGAGGTAGCGACTTCTCAGGCAGTCTCAGCCATATGGGTTAAGGTGCCGGAAATTCCCAAACCCGACCAGATAAACAGGTAGACCGCACAGTATTGGGATCAGGTCATGGATTCGGATTCGGATTCAGATTGAAGTTCAGGTCAGTTTAGTACTTGGGATTGGTTTGTGCATTGATTCGCGATGCGTTCGCAACGCCCGCCAAGAAGCCAATTTAAATAAGCAGCATAAACAAAGGACCTTAAAGGACAAGACGACGTCGGTTTTTATGATGCTGCCATTCCTCATGATGCCTTGCCACCATAACCATAAGGACCTTCTCATTTCTTTGGCTGCACAGGTTGCTCGTTTCAACTCTGGGCTTTTCCCACGATTCGCGGCCAAAAATCTACGTTGCTTCTCTTATCTTTGTGCCCCTTTTATGGTCAGCGAACCGAAGCAAACCAATCCCATCTGTTTTTCGCACTTTCAGTTTTTATGATCCGCTCTTATATGCTGGGAATTTACGTGTTTCCGCAGCAGTTTCCGTGGATTAAATCAATCTTGATACCTGTTCAATAAATGCAACCCACCACCCCACTGTCCAGCAACCACATAAACTGTAGCTACTGAACCACAATGCGATGACTTTGTTGGCTTATCCACAAAAAATGGGATCTAAGTAATTCTTATTCCATAAATTGTTTTCCCAGCTTTTCTTAAACTTACCAAATAGATCCACAACAAAGTTGTGAATCATGGATTACCCATGTATGATTATAATTTTTAACTAACCACAATATTCTACATCTGCTTTTTTATATACTCAAGATATAACTACTTTAAAAATCAGACTCCTCAATTCTTAAATACATAAATTTTAAGTTTACCTTCTATAAATTATTGTTTTCAGGCTTATCTGTTAGAACTGATCTGTATAAATTTGACTCCGTTATATAGTGCTAAGTCAGAGATTCTTAAGTTTGATTTAGGTATTTATAGCTATATATGTTTTAAAAAAAATTGTTGACAATTTGGTTACAGACAGTTTTAGTACTTTCAGTGGTTTGAAGTTGATATTTCGATTAGTTACCATGAAAATAAAGTCAATTTGAACTATCCTTAACAGAACTAACTATCGTAACTCGGCTCACGTTGATTCAATAGCCATGAAATTTGCTACAGTTTTTACTTATGTTAAATAAAAAATATTTTTATTGAAATCAGTGACATCAGTTGACTATATCTTATAGCTACTATGGTAATGTTTGCATAAAAATATACTAAAAAGCGTTTCCCGTTTGAAATTACTTCTGTTTCTTTGTCTATCTCTCTCTCTCTCTCTTTCTCTCTCTTTCTTTACTTGTATTCATGCTGCAAATATTTCAATAATTTTTTTACATTTTATTATTTTCAATTCCCAATCCCAAAACAAATTCCTTGCAATTTTTTTTTTTTTTTTGGCCCACATAAAGTGCCATATATATATATTTGTCTGGCATTATATTGACGGACACTTGAAAGCACCCTCCCCTATATCTTCCCCTACCTTCTCCTCCTCCTCGTATTGGCCGCACTTGTCGCTGGCGCCGGCGCCGACGTCCGTCAGGGTCGTCAAAAATTTGATGGCACTTTGAGCGACATTTTGTATCTGTTCGGATGTTGGATGTCGATATGTTCGTATCTATTATATTATATGGCATGTATGGGCTCACACAAAAAAAAACGCCAAATGATCGGCGCCAGACAGGCATAAAAAAAGAGAAATGCCAAGCAAGGAAGCAACAATAATAACAACTACAACAACAGCGAGTAGGGGTGGGTGGGGGCAAGGGTGGGGTGGCGTGGGAAGCGGTCGAGTGGCGCATTCCCATTTGTTTATTGTACAAAACTGAATTTGTTTTAATGCTTTTCCTTTCAGTAACAAGACGAAAAACACAATTTTGGCAGCTTTATATGATCGGACCATATCAGACAGGCTATATCCAATTAATAAGATGCGATTTACGTTATCATCAACATCTTTATATCTTTTAATATGTAGCTTAATCCGTTTTGCATTTGTTGCCCTCCTTTACGACTGCGCATTAATAAATTATCCATCTATCTCACTCACCTCTTTGTTTTTTTTTTTCTTTTTTTTATTTTGGCCAAGTCAATGCCATTAATGTGGTCATAAAGCAAAATTTTGTTTTGTTTCTATTTTGTATCTGGTTGGTTTTTTGTTTGAATTTTGAGTTTCGTTGTCTGGTGTTGTTCTGGCACTCAGTTAGTTCATTTAACGCCCACTCCCACGCCCATTTGGCCGGTGCCACGCCCAAAATGATTGCTAATTCCCATTGCCATAGCTGAACAACCCCTTTACCCCCCCCTTCCTTTCAAATACTGCAGCCAGCCAACAAAGCAACTGCTCCATGATTCATTAAAGTCCAAAGAGCTAACTAATAGTCGAAAATTTCATTTAATTTGCGTGTTTCAATTTTTTTAGTGATACCCTGTAATTATTCCAATTGTGAAAGGCAGGATAAACCTTAATTGTGACAGTGTACACTTGTTAAATTTACTTCGATTCAACAATAAACTTCCACAGACCGAAATATCTGTGAAATTTCTAAAACAGCCTATATGATCTCAGAATCTACAAATCATAAAGTCAGCAAATTTGGTATACAACTTCCCAAATGCTTTCTACTGCTATTTTGCCTATGAACTCATATATCAATTCTATAGTTATCTTAAAATTAAAAATTTATAATAATAAACATGGAAAAAATATGGATTATTTGCCTGGGCAAACTTATGGAAAATAAAATTTAGAAATGCATTTGCATTTTACAGCCTACACATAAATATATCAAGTCTAAAACTCACTGAAATTTTTTACAAAAAAAATAAAATTTTAAATTAAATATGGGATAATATTAAATTTATGCCTTTTCTTTTCACTTAAGCATTTGATTAATTTATATTAACAATTTGATTTATTATAATATACAATACAAATAGAGTAGAGTAAAAGTTTATTCACAAGCTTTGAAGAAATTTTTTTTTTAAAATAGTAAAAGAAAATATATGAAACATAGGATTACGAAACCAATTATAGTTTAATTTGGGTCCAATCTTGATATATTTGAATGGTAAAGTGAATGTTTTTGAAATAGTTATGCGACACGGGGTATATGATAGTCGAGCTCACTCGATCACAGCACTGTTAGTTGGCTTTTTATTGTTGTAGATTTATTTAACTTTTTTTTTTATCTTTCTGTTCAAAGCGCTCGACATTACTCGATTTTTGTACAGCAGCAACAACAATATGGAAAATGGGGAAAACAAATTTATTGTGTGTGTTCCGTGTGTGTGTGTGTGCGTGTGTGTGTGTGTGTGTGTGTGTCTGTTTGGTTGCCTTTTGATTTCGCTAATCGTCAACAAAAACCAACCCAGAGATGATCTAATTATTGACGCACGAATCCGCAATGGCCAAACAACAACAGCAACAACAACAACACAAAAAGAAAATTTTTCAAATATTGTAGCTAAGCAATTTTTTTTTCTTATTTTTTTTTTTTTTTGTTGGCTTTGTGAAAAGTCGAGCATTAAACATGGCAAATTAAATGAACGAAATCAAAAATCATTATCCAAGTCATTAGCTCTTTGGCGGCTGTTGTTGTCGCCTCCGAATTGTTGTAGTCTATAATAAATCTGTTAATGTATGCGCCAACAAATTTGGCTTGATAAAAACCGCTTTTCAAGCGTTTTCTGCTGATATCAAAGGGTGCGCGCGTTTTGTGCGCGTTTTTAAACGCGCCTTTTTAGCTGTTGAACTTGCTGTTGCCCAACACTCGCACACACACACACACACACACACACACACACACACTGGACTCACACACACACACACACATACACTGTGTATCTAGTTCTATTGGAGCATATTTGTAGTTTATGCCAAGTGCTCGGAAATTGGTTCATGGCCAAAACAGCGTTGGCCTCGTCAGATAATATATATATTTTTTTACTGGTTGTTATTATTGTTTCTTGAGGTTTTTGCTCCGCGAAGATTTTAATTGAAAAATAAACAAATTAACTAACTAAACAGTTGACTAAACTTTACTCGTCCCACTGATAAGACAGATTCTTACCTTCCACAACTTATTTAAAACACATTCCACAAGTCAACTGGAAAAACAATTCATTTAAGATTGAGAAATTTAAAAAAAAAAAAAAGGAATACATAATGAAATTGTTAGAGTTGATGTTGAGGTCAAATAATGATCAATGATCAATGATTCAGTTTATACATATTGTAGTTAAGAATATGGAAACCTTTTACAAGCTAAATTTTTTATTATAATTGAGATGACCTCTGATAAAAAGAATAAAATATTTTAGTACCAGGTCTTTAATACAAATTAAAATTGGTCATTATAATAAAACACGATTAAAACAAAATCTGGAGAGAAGAAAAAGCGATGAGATCTGAAAATTTTCTAAAGGAAAAAATTGTAGAATGTAAGCAAAGAAATCATATGGAAATGAATGTACTTTTCACTAAACTATTTTAGATAAAAATCTAAAAAGAATATTTTCTAGGGATTTGAAATCATTGTAGGTCAAAATTTGTGACATTTGCGAAATGATTTGCGATTAAAGCAGATGAGCACTTTTGAATCTTAAAAATAATAATAAAAATTCGAAATTATTGTAACTTTTCAATAACTAAAATTATTAAATCAATTCTAAGGTCAAATCGTTATTAAAAAAGTAAAAAACCAACCATCTTAATATATAATTGTGCTTGAAAATCTTGTATAAAGATATGGATTTAACTGAACAATATTGTTGGGTGGTAAAGTGTTGCCCAAGGGAGATATATAGAGAGTCAGAGTTGAAGGCAACATTTCGAATTTACGTGATCCAGATTAAGTTGTTGGCATTATCAGCTGTAATGACGATGTGATTATGATCATTATCAACGACAGACGATGGCGACGGCAGCAATTTGCGAGAAACGACCAAAAAGGGAAGGCGTTTTTTTTTTTTTTTGCATGCATATTATTAATATTATTTCTCGCTTGTCTTTTTTTAAAGGTTTTTTCGTAAGAGGATGAGGAAGAGAAAGAGCGACAGGCAGCAGCCAAATGATAAGATCTTGTGTCTGGAACTGAAATGAAGTTCGAGACGAAGAAGTAGACTGAGGAGGAGAAGGGAGGGATGGAGACTGAAAAGGAGACTGAATCGGAGTCTGCAATGGGTATATGGTTATGGGTTGGGATTGCTGGGGATGATTCGCTTGGCGTGCGTATCAAAATATAACCATAATAAAAATGCTCGTAATGATGCATCATAAATCGCGCCAAATGCCGCCGGCTCGCGCGTTTTCAGTCGCCAAAAAAAAAAAAAAAAAAAAAAATAAATGAAAAAAAAAACACGAAAATTGCACGATGCGAACAGTTGAAAAGCGACAAAGTACAAGAGAGGGACCGAAAGAGGGGTGGGGTATACGGAAAGGTGTGTGTTGTAGACCTACCTGTGCTGCCATTTTTCATATTCACATTTTGAGTTGTTGTTGCTGTCAATTCAGTGTAAATTTCAACTATTAAATGCCAATTTATGGCGCGTAGCTTACAATTTTTTATTATCGTTTTTATAACACCTTTGTGATTTTACGTGTGGAGGGAGAGAGAGAGAGAGAGAGAGAGGTTGCTGAGGGAGAGAGGAGAGTGGGGAAGGTGGGAGGTGGAGGGGGGAAGAACGGAGACTGGCATTGGGCGTACACCGTTTAAACAAACTGAGGCCCTTCAGCAACATTCCACCCGCTTAGACTTCTGCTGCTCCTCCTGCTCCTCCTGCTCCTTCTTCTGCTCCTCCTGCACAATCTTCAGCTTGCTGCTTTTGTGTTTTATTGCTCGTTTTCTCGCTTGCTGTGGCGTGAGAAGAGATTGAAAGAAGGAATTTACAGATAAATCACACTAAATCATTTCAATGCTGCCCCCGGTACAAGGCGCATGCGGCAATGCAACTTGCAACGGGGCAACAGACAGCAACAACAACAACAACCGCAGCAGCAACTACAACAATAACAACAACAAGCGCTGCGAATTTTGAACGCCGGCGCGTACTAATCACTCGCATTGTTACACGAACACGATCCAAGAGAGTGCGACAGAGACATAGAGACTGAGAGAGAGAGAGAGCGAGAGAGAGAGAGAGAGCGAGTGAGAGAGAAGAAAGGGGCAGTTAAGTTTCGAGTCTTGTCTTTGACTCTCTGCCAGCAGCAGACAAGCTGGAGTCCAACTGCAAGTCAATTGCCAGTTAAAAACTATCGGCATACGCTTTAAAATATCGTATGCGGTATGACAAACTATTGTCTAAGCAGCAGCTTGTTAGGATATAAATATAATACCATACTACCAATATTATTTATTTGCATTTTCAGCGATCGTTAATGTTATATCTGTAAAAAAAATAATTATAAATCATACCATATTACAAATATTTTTACTACCTTTTTTTTGGGCACCGTAAATTTCTTAAGATTTAAAATAAAAATTGTTATTGTAAAAGAATTACTTGCTTATTATTTTTCACAAAAATGTATTGTAACTTTTATAGTTGATTTATATTACAAATGTTTCTCTTATAATCATTTTTATTATGTTTGTTGCGTGTCCTTCAAAGACATGTGATAATATTTCATTTCGCATATCTTGAATGTTTTATAGTACATAGTTTAAAGTTAGACTGAAAAATAACTTTTATTTTTGATTTGATATAAAAAATAGACAATTAAAGTTATACTTTAATTTTCAAACCTAATTACTATTTCATCATTTTTGCTTAAAATAAAATAGAGTTTAAAATAATAGCTTTTCTTCAAATAATTTGTATTTGTTATTTTATTTATTTATTTATTATTTTATTCCCTGCTTTTTTTCAATGCAAACTATAGAAAACCAATTAAAAGCAGATCTACCCTAAATATACCCTCTATTTTTAATATCACTAAATATAAAATATTGCTTAATAACTACTTATTTCAGCAATAAGACAGTGACTTAAAAGTGGGAAAAGAGGCGCATTTGAGGACATCAATTTTGATGGTTTACCTCACAAGTTTTATAACTATTTTTATATGTTTATTGCAATTAGATGTTATTATACTTGGCACGACTAATCGTTAAGTTTATGTCTAACCGTGCCATTAACTATCCTTAGCTAATTGTCGACCGGCACTCAATAAAGCAACTTTTATGCAACTTAATTCATATTTAAGAAATATTGACTATTTATTAAAACTAATAGTTAAAATAGATTATAATATCATAATAGATGCCATAAAAATAGTTGCTTTACAAAATCTCATAAACAGTTCTATAAAATGATTCACGTGTAAAGATTATTAAAATTTTATGAATTTCAGATTGAATATTATCAATTGCAAATGTTTGTTCCTTTCTTGTGCTAGATTCTCTAGATTAGATCTCCCAATCACTGCGGACGGCAGTTCGCGTTAGTGACGAAAGCATCACGAAGGGTTTCTATAATATTCGTCGATCTAAAATCTTTGACGATCGCTGATCTTATCGATGTTAGATCATCGTTAATATTAAAAGTACGTCTTTTTATACATTCTTAGATCTTTAATATAGTATTTTTGTAATTCTTAGATATTTTTCGATCTTTGAATTTTTTAAGCCTTTGATCTTCATCAATTTGAAATATTCGGCGATCGTTGATCTTTCGATGTAAGATAATTTTTTTTCTAAGATGTTCGTTTCCAAATTTTTCTCCATTTTAATTATTCTTCAATCTTATACCTTCTTAATTCTTAGATATTTTTCTATCTCAGATTTTTACTTTCAAATTCCAATATTATTTAGATGTCATAAGCACATGCTTTTAACCTTTCTTTTTAAATATTGTTTTTGACTTATATCATCGTAATGAAATCTTCTTTATTCATGGATATTTTTCAAACACAATTCTGAGCTCTAGTATTTCCTTCGTATATCTCTGTTTTTCTCATTTCCTATCTCTTAATTCCCATTGCAAGTGAATCAATTGGCAATGTGCTCTTTGAAAGCACGCACTAAATTGTCAATTATGGGAACAGATGAAAGGGAACAACTTCGAATCTGATTGCTGAGTTTCAAATTGCGCTAATAGAGTACTTAAGGCCACTGGCATACATGGTTTGAGCCAAGGCGAAGGCCAAGCCGGAGTTTCTCCCAACTGGGGAAAACATTTGGACAGCAGCTCGAAACTCTAGAAACCAAACGAGAGTCGGACCAACGCCCCAGCTGTCCAGCAGCAACTGTCAGCAGTGACAAGCACAATGTTCCCTCTGTTTCCCCTCTCTTCTCGGACTTCTACTTCTGCTCCTCTTCCTGCTTCTCCACTCGACAGACAACGCGGCACACTGAGAATTGTTGTTACTCTGGCAGGCTGACTGACTCTGGCTGGGAGTATTAAAATTCCAACAATTAGGGAACATTTCACATGCCTTTCTAATAGCCAACAACGAAGCCAACGGCCACTGCAAAGAGGAAGAGAGAGAGAGGGTGGTTAGAGAGGCAGAGAGAGTGCTCGGGGGGGAAGTACATAGTAGACAAGAGATGCAACAAGCTGATTGTTCAATGCTGATGCTTAGGCTAAGGCAGCAGCTCGTCAAGCGGCTTTGTTCCTGTTGTTATACCCTGCAATATAGTTGTAAAACAAAGGGTATAGGCAACTGCAGACAAACTATGCAACAAGCTACTCATAATGCTTTGAGAAACGATTTTCTAACAAATTTTCTCTAACTACTACTGACAGATTCTTTCAGAGCCATCGCTATTCCACGTCCTATATATATATTAAATATTACATTTTATTTTTTTAATGCTATCAATTTATATAATATTATTTTTTCTGACTGACTGAATCACTAACTGATATTTGTGCACTCCAAACGGTAAGACCAAGAAGTCTGAATTTTTGACACAACATAGTTAAGACAATTTTATTGTGTATTTATCGGCTTTATTATATATTTATATCAGGCAACACAAAAAATTAATATTTTCGTTTGTCTTTTAAGTTCAAAAAATCAAATACGAGGGATAAACATACAAGAAAATGAATAACAAAGATTTGCAATATTTGAAAATTATTATGGATTTTGTTTATTGAGTAATTAAGTAATTTGCTAAATAACTGACTGTAATCATTTTATTTGAATAAAAAAAAATTTATTATTTATTTATATTTCATTTTTCGCTACGGGGTATCTTCCAGTTAATCATAACATTGCTGTTGTTCAGGCGCAAAACTATGCAATTTCATAGCAAAGTTCTCACATACAATAGATCGGCAGCAGCAAGGAGCAGTCGCTTCAAGTCTCAGTCTCATCTACCAGCCTCAACTCCAACTCCAACTCCAATTCAAGATCCATCCCCAGCAACAGAGCCACAGTCCCAGAGAGCAACAACATGTTGGCATGTCAATAATCTTGTAGTGGAGCCCAGCCTCAGCTTTGGTCTCGTGGTGGGAGTTGCTGGCTGGGCAGGAAAGGAAAAGTGCGCAATGCGAACAACTAAAAAAAACAAGTAAGAATGCGCTAGTTTCGTGTAAGACCAACTAGCAAAATACCCTATGGACTTAAAGAAAAAACAGAAACATACTTTTATTTAAATGTTTTCAAAACAACTTTTAAGACTACTCTACAAAGTTGAAGATGAACTTCTACTCAGAAAATTAAAACATAATCATATTCAAAGATATTCATTTCAATATATAATAAAAAAAGAAATCACCTTCTCATTTATTTTCCAATTTCCTGGTTCTTTTATAGTTTATTAAATTCTTAATATAAAAATTGCTATTCCAAACGAAGTTTTTGATTTCATTATTATTTTTGCATTTTTTTCAATATCAAGCTGAAATGAAATTATAGATTGTAAATAGCTTTACTCCTTCATTTTTGTGCTACATAATTTTTTACAATATCAAGTTAATTAAACCATATACAATACATGTGTTAAGGAGACTCAAAGATATATTTTTCAAACATAAATATGCTAATATCTGAAAGAAAATATTTGATGCTAGTTCCATCAGATCAGAAATGCTAAAAATATCGTTTGGGTTTGTGAAGAAAATAAAAATATATATATATATTAAAATAAAAAATAAAAAATTAAAATTAATATCAACAAGTCTATAAAAATCATGGAATTATGTAAGCATCTTATTTCCTGTTCTTAGCATACCCGTCTTACTTTGACTACAGGGTATGCGAAAACAAGTTGGCATTGTAGTTGCTGTGGCAAAAGCAACAGTTGCTGTTGTTGCTGTTGCGGTTGCTGCGTGACAGCGATCGCGGTGCGAATGAGCCTGAGAAATTGTGAACATACACACACACACACACAGAACACACGCACAACCTTTTGGTGTAGGTGTGGGACAGTCGGACAGTTGATTTGATTTGAATTTGGCCAAAATACTGGCCCCGACCCTCAGTTGAGTTCAGATATTCGCAGTTTCGACCTGTACGTGACTTTTCATTTCCGTTTCGGCTGCTGCCAACTTTCTAATGCTGCTACATTTTCCAAGTAAAAATTTGAGAACAAAAACAACAATAATAAAAGAAAAAAAAAAAAGTCGAAAAACAAAAGAGTCTAAATAGCAAAATACTAAATTGAGGCAATCGCCGTCACATTCATCAATTATTTTCGCACACCCGACCGACAATCAACATGATGATTATCATTCTCATTCGCATCCTCATTATCATCATCTTCACCTCCCTTGTCACGCACAGAGACACTCGTCTAGGCCTTTAGCGATCACACCCACAAAACAATTGAGAGCCAGAGGAAGAGGGAGAAAGATGAACGTGCCAAATAGAACAAGCACGCACATAGACAACAAATGAGTCTGAAATTGCAAGTCGACTTGAATCGAATTGAGTCGAGGGAGTCTCGCCTTTTGACAACAAACCCGAAACCGAAACCGAACGTGAGACGTGGCCAAGAAAATGGCCAACAGCGACTGCGACTGAGGCAGAGGCAGAGGCGTCGTTGGCCCTCGCACGTGCGATTCCATTGACAACTGCGAATGCTTTGATATACGAGTAGTCACATCAATACAATCACATCCAATATAATGGTAACATGCACACATATATAATCAAGTAATGCTATTGATAATCGAGTAATGCTAATGCTAATGCTAATGCTAATGCTAATGCTAATGCTAATGCTAATGCTAATGCTAATGCTAATGCTAATGCTAATGCTAATGCTAATGCTAATGCTAATGCTAATGCTAATGCTAATGCTAATGCTAATGCTAATGCTAATGCTAATGCTAATGCTAATGCTAATGCTAATGCTAATGCTAATGCCAATGCTAATGCCAACTAATGCTAATGCCTAATGCCAATGCCACGCTAATGCTAACGCTAATGCCAATGCTAATGCCAATGCCAATGCGCTAATGCCAATGCTAACGCTAATGCTAACGCTAATGCTAATGCCATGCTAATGCCAATGCCATGCTAACGCTAACGCTAACGCTAATGCCAATGGCACGCTAATGCCATGCTATGCTAACGCTAATGCTACGCTAATGCTAACGCTAATGCTAATGCCAATGCTAACGCCAATGCTAATGCTAATGCCAATGCTAATGCCAATGCTAATGCTAATGCCACGCTAACGCTAATGCTAACGCTAATGCTAATGCTAATGCTGCCAATGCTAATGCTAATGCTAATGCTAATGCTAATGCTAATGCTAATGCTAATGCTAATGCTAATGCCAATGCTAATGCTAATGCTAATGCTAATTAATTTTTATTATAATTACAATTATAATAATACTAATAATAAAGAAATATCTTTTAATTAATGATTATTAAAATTTAAATAACAATAATAATAATAATTTTAATAATACCACTAATAAAAATAATAACAATGCAAATAATAATAAAGTCACTGGCAGATTGCAAAATAAATCTCTTTGAAAACAACAAAAACGAAAACGATCATAAAAGTCGTGTGTCTCATAAACTTATATAAATATTGCGCATACGCCGTGTGCTGTCGACAAAAGCAAATATTGCGCATACGCCGCATTAGCTCAGCGACAACAACAAAAATGAAGATACTCGTATCGATACGAAAATTAACTAACAACTACTGTATTTCTATTTCAATTGTAGCTGCACAGTTTCCGTTAGCATTTTGCTTTTTCCCTTTCACCACATAGAGCAAAAGGAAGAGGGAGTGAGAGAGAGAGAGAGGGAGAAAGAGAGAGGGGCACATAATACTCGTAAATAAATAAATAATTACCCAACAATTTTGTGTGCTGTCTGCAAATTGCGATTGCGATTGCGATCAATGAAAATGGGCAATGGGTTGAATATTTTTTTGCAGTTGCCAGACACAGATACAGATACAGATACATTTGTATCTCGCAGCGCATCGCATCGCATCGCAGTGTGACTATGCCACATGCTACGTGTACTATTGTCTTAATTATGCGCTGCTGCCGTTGCCGTTGCCGATGTCGATGTCGATGATGCCCAAGGCATGACTATCTCTAATGCTAGACAGTCGCAGCCGCTTGGCTTACTCATCGCCTCATCAACACACAGTCACAGATACAGATACAGCTACAGCTACAGATACATTTATATACCGCTCCCTCTTCCTTTTCCGCAGCTGAAATTTGCCCAAAATTCCCAACGTTCCGCTCTCTTTGCCGTTTGTGGTGACCATCATCATCATCATCATCATCATCATCATCATTAGCATCATCATCATTGGCATCGGCATCAACGTCACCGGCGGCCGCCACTTGTTTATGTCTATTCGAGACTCTTGCAAGATCACGCGCCGTCGCGATTGCTGATAAAATTGTCCGTCTTGTTGTTGCTATTATTTTAATTGTTGTTGCTGTTGATGTAGTTGTTGTGGTTGTTGTAGACAACCAAGACTACGACTAGGTGCTGCTACGTCTAATCTTCGACTGCTCTAATTTATTTCGAGATGAAACCAACACAACAAACACCGCAGACACAAATCATTCCCAAATCTTTAAAATTGAACATCCTTTACATATATATTTTACATGATTAATCATCATAATATATACATATATTCAATCGAAATACAAAGTATTTTTAAAACAAATTAAACTGTTTTTAAAATTTATTTGAAAAATAGCTGCACTTTGGAATCTTGAAAATTAAAAAGTATAAATAAATATATGTAAATAAAAAAAATAAAATAAATAAATATTAAGTTTATACCTTTTAAAATTTTTTTATATCAATATTTTTATAAAACAACACTATAAAATTGATACCTTCTTTATTTTAAAATTAATGCCGAATTGCACAAAAATGTTAACTTGAAAAGTTGCTAAGTCAAAGATCGGATAAACTTCAAACTTGCATAACTTTGTCAAACCTA